>NC_086278.1:1127557-1359094 GCF_021018805.1 Prinia subflava | reverse complement strand
GCTCCCCTGGGGCTCACCTGGGGCTCACCTGGGGCTGTCCTGGGGCTCCGCTGGGGCTCACCTGGGGCTCCGCTGGGGATCACCTGGGGCTCCCCTGGGGCTCACCTGGGGCTCCCCTGGGGCTCCCCTGGGGCTCACCTGGGGCTCACCTGGGCTCGGGTAGCATCGGGTGCTTGTTGGGCTCCTCCCGGCCCTTCCCCACCGGGCGCTCCTCGGCCTCCTGCGCCGTCAGCAGCTCCAGGCTCAGCTCCAGCTTCCCCTGCGGGCCCAGGGCGCGGTTGGGCTGCGGGACCCGTCCCTGCTGTCCCCCCGCGCCGTCAGCCCCATGTCCCCAACCTACGGAGAGCCGCTGGCCGCTGTCCTCCTGCACGGTGCAGGGCCACCAGCCCCGCGCCCTCCTCCTGCGGAACAGGTTCAGAGGGGAGCGTGCCGGGGCCCGGGAGAACCAGGGCAGGGAGAACCAGGCCCGGGAGAACCAGGGCAGGGAGAACCAGGGCAGGTCCTGCGGCGTGGCCCCAGCACAGGCGGGCGCTGCGGGCCGGCCGGGGCAGCCGCGTCAGCTCCAGCTCCAGGACCCCTGTGCAGAAAGGCCGGGGGGGACGGCTCTGTCACCACTAGGAGCTCCCTGTCACCACTGGAAGCTCCCTGTCACCAGAGGGTGCTTCTTATTGCCAGTGGGTGCTTCTTATCACCAGTGGGAGCTCCCTGTCACCAGTCCGATGCTCCCTGTCACCAGTGGGTGCTCACTGTCCCCTCTGGTCACTCCCTGTCCCCCTGGCTGACCCCTGTCCCCACTGGCAGCACCTTGTCCCCTCTGGTCACTCCCTGTCCCCCTGGCTGTCCTCTGTCCCCTCTGGTCACTCCCTGTCCCCCTGGCTGTCCTCTGTCCCCTCTGGTCACTCCCTGTCCCCTCTGGTCACTCCCTGTCCCCCCAGCTGTCCCCTGTCCCCTGCTCTGTCCCCCGCCAGGGGACACGGGCTCTCACCCAGCAGATCGTCTGCCTTGAACTTGTCATTGTCCCCACACCTGCAGGATGAGCTTGGGCGGCACCTTCAGCAGCGTCTGGTCCAAGCTCCACACGTGCTCCTGCCGGGGGACAGGGGAGGGTGGCAGTGTCCCCCGGGCATGTCCCCGCTCTGTCCCCGCCCCGGGTGTCCCCCTCACCTTGCGGCGGATGGCGCAGAGCTTCTCGGCCGCCAGGAACTCGAAGGGGAACACGAAGCGCCAGTTGAAGGCGCCGCTGCCGTCCAGGGAGCGATAGTGGATGTCGGTCTGCTGCCGCTGCTCGGGGAGCCCGTCCAGCCACCTGCGGGGACACCGCTGTCACCCGCCGTGCCACCCCGCAGGGGACACCGCTGTCACTGCTGTGCCACCCCCTCAGGGACACCGCTGTCACCGCCGTGCCACCCCAGCCACCTGCGGGGACACCGCTGTCACCGCCGTGCCACCCCTGCGGGGGACACCGCTGTCACCGCCGTGCCACCCCGCAGGGACACCGCTGTCACCGCCGTGCCACCCTGCAGGGGACACCGCTGTCACCGCCATGCCACCCCACAGGGACATCGCTGTCACCACTGTGCCACCCCACAGGGGACACTGCTGTCACTGCTGTGCCACCCCACAGGGACACTGCTGTCACCGCCATGCCACCCCAGACACGTGAGGGGACACCACTGTCACTGCCGTGCCACCCTGCAGGGGACATTGCTGTCACCCCTATGCCACCCCAGCCACTCTGTGCCACCCCAGCCATCCACACCACTCCAGAGGGGACACTGATGGCACCACTGTGCCCACATGGGTGGGGACACCCCATGGTGACAGCGACCCTGGGGATGGGTGACAGGGGACCTTGGGATGACAGGACCCCCTGGGGATGGGGACCCCCGGGGTGACAAAGACCCTGGGGGTGAGTGACAGGGTCTCTGGGATGACCAGGACAGATGCTAGGGGGGTGACAGGGACCCCGCGGTGCTGGGGACAGGATGGGGATGGGTGGGGTGGCCGGGCTCACCCGGACACGTAGATGTCACTCATGCGCTGGCCCAGCAGGTTGACGTCCCCCAGGTCCGTGTCCCGCACCCTCCACACCACGCAGCGCAGCTCGTACCTCGGGAGGGGACAGGGACGTGCCACCTTCGACCCGGGGTGGCACTGTCCCCATCTGGGATGGCGCTGTCCCCACCTGGGGAGGCACTGTCCCCCCCGGGGATGGCACTGCCCCTGCTTGGGATGACTCTGTCCCCATCTGGGACAGCCCTGTCCCCACGAGGGTGGCCCTGTCCCCACTGGGGATGGCACTGTCCCCACAGGGGATGGCACTGTCACCACTGGGGATGGCACTGCCCCTGCTTGGGATGACTCTGTCCCCACTGGGAATAGCATTGTCCCCACGAGGGTGGCCCTGTCCCCCCCGGGATGGCGCTGTCCCCACGGGGGTGGCCCTGTCCCCACTGGGGATGGCATTGTCCCCACGGGGGTGGCCGGTCACTCACTCACCCCTCGGCCTTGCGGGGGTCGATGTTGAAGGGGGGCCCGGGGGGGGCCGAGGCTGGTGGGGAAAATGTCCACCCACATCTGCACCTTGCCCTGGGGACACACGGACGGGCTGGCACTGGCCCCTCGTGTCCCCTCCATGTCCCCTCACTGTCCCCTCAATGTCCCCTTGTGTCCCCTCACTGTCCCCTCGCTGTCCCCTCAATGTCCTCTCGTGTCCCCTCAATGTCCCGTCGTGTCCCCTCACTGTCTCTTTGTCCCCCCAGTATCTGTCCTTGTCACCCCCAGGCCCATCACCCACTCCTGGGGTCCCTGCACCCATCCCCAGTGTCCCTGTCACCCCGATGTCCCCATGCACAGGTCCTCTGTCACCTGAGAGTCCCCACCATCCCTCCCCAAGGTCCCTGTCACCCCGGGGTCCCCAAAGTCCCCTTGGCACATCTGTCACCCCGGGGTCCCTCCTTGGCCACATCCCTGTCACCCCAGGATCCCCATAAACCCCCATGGTGTCCTTGTCACTGTGGTGTCCCCATCACCCCCAGCCCAGTGTCACTGTCCCTGTGGTGTTGCTGTCCCCATGGTGTCGCTGTCCCCATTACCCCCAGCCCAGTGTCACTGTCCCTGTGGTGTCCCCATGCCCCCCTCCCCATGGTGTCCCTGTCCCCGTGGTCCCGCTGTCCCCGCGCTGTCCCCATGCCCTTCCCCGCAGTGTCACTGTCCCCGCGGTGTCCCCATCACCCCGAGCCCGGTGCTGCCGTCACTGTGGTGCCCTCATGCCCTCTCCCCGCGGTGTCGCTGTCCCCGCTGTGTCCCCTGCCCCCCCGCTGGTGTCGCTGTCCCCATCACCCCCAGCCCGGTGTCGCTGTCCCCGCTGTGTCCCCATGCCCCCCCGCTGGTGTCGCTGTCCCCATCACCCCCAGCCCGGTGTCGCAGTCCCGGCGGTGTCCCTGTCCCCGCGGTGTCCCCATGCCCTTCCCCGTGGTGTCACTGTCCCCACGGTGCCACCATCACCCTCAGCCCGGTGTCACAGTCCCGGCGGTGTCCCTGTCCCCGCTGTCCCGCTGTCCCCGCTGTGTCCCCATGCCCCCCCAGTGGTGTCGCTGTCCCCATGGTCTCGCTGTCCCCATCACCCCCAGCCCGGTGTCCCTGTCCCCGCTGTGTCCCCATCACCCCCAGCCCGGTGTCGCTGTCCCCGCTGTGTCCCCATGCCCCCCTGGTGGTGTCGCTGTCCCCATCACCCCCAGCCCGGTGTCGCAGTCCCGGCGGTGTCCCTGTCCCCGCTGTCGCCGCGCTGTCCCCACCTGCTCGAGGCCGGGCCGGGCGCTGCTCCGCAGGCTCCGCGTCTCCAGGTGCTCCGGGACGAGCTCGCACAGGTTCAGCACGTGCAGGGCCAGGCGCTCCCGGGGCGCCCCGGGGTGCTGGGACGGGGGGTGGCCCCTCTCTGTGACACCGACCTGTCACCCCCCCGGCACAGACCCCCCCAGAGCCCCCAGCACCCCCAATTTCCCCCAGACCAACCCAAATCTCCCCCCTAGGACTCCTTCTAGATCCCCATCCAGATCCCCCAAATCCCCCTCCAGACCCCCCCTGACACCCCCAGACTCACAACCAAGCCCCCCATGACCCCCTCAGTCCCCCCAACTCTCCAATCCCCCCCAGCCTCCTCCAGAACAACCCCGGACCCTCCCAACCCCCCCTCAGGCCCTCCCCAAACCCCCCAAACCCCCACCAGGCCCTCCCCAGTTCCCCTCAGAACCCCCAAACCCCCACCAGGCCCTCCCCAAACCCCCACCAGACCCTCCCTAACCCCCCAAACCCCAAAAACCCCCACCAGACCCTCCCCAACCCCCCCAACCCCCCCCAGGCCCTCCCCAAACCCCCCAAACCCCCACCAGGCCCTCCCCAGTTCCCCTCAGAACCCCCAAACCCCCCAAACCCCCACCAGGCCCTCCCCAAACCCCCAAACCCCAAAAACCCCCACCAGACCCTCCCCAACCCCCCAAACCCCAAAAACCCCCACCAGACCCTCCCCAACCCCCCCAACCCCCCCCCAGACCCTCGCCAGCCCCCCAGCCCCGCTCCCGCTGACCGAAGTGCCCCAGCTCGAAGCGGTGCCCGCCGAGGCTCAGCGCGGTGCCCGCGGCGTTGAAGAGGGGCGCGGGCAGCCCCCGGCGGGCGCTGAGGAGCTCCAGCGCCCGGCTGGGGCACAGCTGGTCCCGCCAGCACGCGGGGCCCGCGCTGGGGACAGCGGCGGGGGCACCTCTGCGGGGTGTGTCCCCAACAGAGCCCCCTGTGCCCACCCCCAGCTCCTCGTGCCCGTCCCTCTGTGCCCCTCCATCCTCCTGTGCCCCCAAACCCTCCTGTGCCCCCCAAACCCTCCTGTGCCCCCAAACTTTCTGTGCCCCCAAAACCCCCCTGTGCCCCCAAACCCTCCTGTCCCCCCTCCACCTTCCTGTGCCCCCCAACCCTCCTGTGCCCCCTCCATCCTCCTGTGCCACTCAATCCTCCTGTGCCCAACCCTTCTGTGCCCCCCAACCCTCCTGTGCCCCCTGTGCCCTCCTGTGCCTCCCAACCCTCCTGTACCCCCCAAACCCTCCTGTGCCCCCTGTGCCCTCCTGTGCCTCCCAACCCTCCTGTACCCCCCAAACCCTCCTGTGCCCCCTGTGCCGTCCTGTGCCCCCCAAACCCTCCTGTGCCCCCCAAACCCTCCTGTGCCCCCCAACCCTCCTGTGCCCCCTGTGCCCTCCTGTGCCCCCCAACCCTCCTGTGCCCCCCAACCCTCCTGTGCCCCCTCCACCTTCCTGTGCCCCTCAACCCTCCTGTGCCCCCAAATTTTCTGTGCCCAACCTTCCTGCACCCCCCTCGACCTTCCTGTGCCCCCCAACCCCCCTGTGCCCCCCAACCCTCCTGTGCCCAACCCTTCTGTGTCCCCTCTATCCTCCTGTGCCCCCCATCCCTCTCTCCCCACCCCACCCTTTTCCTTGCCCCCATCCCTGTTCCCATCCATGCCCTCACCCTCTCCTGGTCCCAACGCCATTCCCATCCTCATCCCACTGTGCCCACCCCTGTCCCCAGCTCCCCCTCACTCCCTTGTCCCCGTGCCCCCCGTGTCCCCTCCCTGTGTCCCTCTGTGCCCCCCATGCCCCTCCCCTCACTCCCGTGCCCCCTGTGCCCCCCATGTCCCCTCCCCGTGTCCCCTCCCCGTGTCCCCCATGCCCCCCGTGTCCCCTCCTCGTGCCCCCTGTGCCCCTTGTGTCCCCTCCCCGTGTCCCTCTGTGCCTCCCATTCCCCCTCCCCTCAGCCCTGTGTCCCCATGCCCCCCATGTCCCCTCCCCGTGTCCCCTCCCCATGTCCCCCGTGCCCCTTGTGTCCCCTCCCCATGTCCCCCGTGTCCCCTCCCCATGTCCCCTCCCCGTGTCCCCTCCCTGTGTCCCCTCCCTGTGTCCCCCGTGCCCCTTGTGTCCCCTCCCCGTGTCCCCTCCCCATGTCCCCTCCCGTGCCCCCCGTGCCCCCCATGTCCCCTCCCCGTGTCCCCTCCCCGTGTCCCCTCCCTGTGTCCCCTCCCGTGCCCCCCGTGCCCCCCATGTCCCCTCCCCATGTCCCCTCCCCGTGTACCCTGTGCCCCCCATGTCCCCTCCCCGTGTCCCCTCCCCGTGTCCCCCCGGACACACACGTGTGGTACAGGGTGGGCAGCCCGCAGTGGGCGCGGCACTGGGACAGCAGCCGGTCCTCCAGGTCGATGGTGGTGCTGCCAATCTCCGCGTCTGGTGGCACCTTGTCGTGGTCCATGATTGTCACCCGCAGGTCCTTCTCCAGAGGGATGGTGGCCGTCAGCTCGAACATCCTGGTGGCAGGAATGTCATCAGCCCCGGGGCTGGCATGGCAACAGGGGACCCGCGGGGACAGGGACAGCTGGGGGCACAGGGAATGGGGACAGCTGGGGGCACAGGGACATGCCAGCACAGAGAATGGGACAGCTGGGGGCACAGGGAATGGGGACAGCTGGGGGCACAGGGAATGGGGACAGGTGGTGGCACAGGGAATGGGACAGGTGGTGGCACAGGGAATGGGGACAGGTGGTGGCACAGGGACATGCCAGCACAGGGAATAGGACAGCTGGGGGCACAAGGACACAGCAGCAGTGGGAATGGGACAGCTGGTGGCACAGGGAATGGGGACAGCTGGTGACACAGGGACATGCCAGCACTGGGAATGGGACAGCTGATGGCATGGAATGCACCAGGAGAGGGAATGGGACAGCTGGTGGCATGGAATGCACCAGGAGAGGGAATGGGACAGCTGGTGGCACAGGGAATGGGACAGCTGGTGGCACAGGGAATGGCACAGGGATCTGGTGGCACAGGGAATGGCACGGGGATCTGGTGGCACACCAGCGCAGGGAATGGGCACCTGGTGACACCAGGCCAGGCTGGCACAGGGCCACGCTGCCATAAGGAATGAGCCCTCCCAGTACCCCCCTCCTGCCCTGTGCCACACCAGGAGTGACACTGCCACACGCCAGCCATCCACTGTGACACTGCCAGGGGCCACCCACCCTGGAGGTGACACTGCCAAGGCTCACCCAAATGCAGTGACACTGCCGGGGCCACCCACCCCGGGGGTGCCACTGCCAGGGGCCACCCGGCCCTACCTGCCGAACACGGGCTCCAGGGTGTTGGGCACGTACTGGTCCCGCTGTCCCAGCGTCCTCCTGCCCAGCGACACCCGCACGTAGGGATCGCTCTGGGGCACGGAGGGGACACGGGGCTGGCACCGCGGCGCGGAGCCCCCGCCCGGCCCCCCGGGGGTCCCGCGCTGTCCTCACCAGCCCGGTGACATCGCGCGGGGACAGCCCGGAGGCTCGCACCACGTAGACCCGCACCAGGCACTGCTGCGGCTCGCGGGGCGGCAGCCGCTGGAAGCAGCGCGGCGGCGGCGCCGCTCCGGGCTCCTCGGGCTCGGGGTAGATGCGGAAAAGCCCCTGAGAGACCCCTCGGTGCCTCCGGGGGTCCCGCCCCGCTGCCGGGGTCCCATGGGGAGGTCTCACCCACCTTGAAGCTGCCCACGGGCTCGGGGTCCTGCCCGGGCAGGGGGGCCCGCCCCGGTTTGTAGAGGGGGAAGGTCTGGCAGAAATCCTGCAGCCCCTCGAACTCGGGCACCGCCTCCAGCTCGCAGCCGTAGATCTGCGGGGCCGGGCCGGGCCTGGCTCATCCCCGTCCTGGGGCTTCTCCCCAGCCCAGCCCCGGCCCCTTCTTCATCCTCGTCCCTGCCCCCTGTTCACCGACACCGCTGTCCCCTTCCAGCCTCATCCCTGTCCCTGTCCCTGTCCCTGTCCCTGTCCCTGTCCCTGTCCCTGTCCCTGTCCCCACCCTGCTGTGTCTCCCAGGCTCTGCCTCACCTTCACTCTGTCTCTGTTGGTTCCCCATGGAGGTTGGGGGTCCTTGTCCTCCATGGACGCATAGAATTTGCTCCACCAGTCCCTCTCCTCTTCCTCCTCCTCCTCATCCTTGCGGGGAGCAGAAACAGGTGGGGACAGGTGGCCCTGGTGGCCCTGGTGGCCCTGGTGGCCCTGTTCCTGTGCCCACCTCGTCCTCAGCCCCGTTGTTCCTGAGGAAGCTGAGCAGATCCTGTGAGGAGCAAAGGGCTCTTGGGGAAACTGAGGCACGGGGCCAGGCAGTGCCAGCGCCCAGCGGTGCCAGGGCCGGTGCCAGGTGAGCAGGGACTCACCTGAGCCATCCTGGCTGGGGCTGTGGCCAGGAAACGGGAACAGCAACGCTTCCAGAGGCTGGAGGGGCCGGGCTGGGAAAGGAGCTCGTCTGTGGGAGAGAGGGACGGGCAGGGAGGAGGGAGGGGACACCTGGGATGAGCAGGGGACACCTGGGATGGGACAGGGGACACCTGGGATGGACAGGGGACACCTGGGATGAGCAGGGGACACCTGGGATGGGACAGGGGACACCTGGGATGGGGCAGGGGACACCTGGGATGGCACAGGGGACAGATGGGATGGGACAGGGGACACCTGGGATGGGGCAGGGGACAGTTCAGGTGGGCAGGGGACACCTGGGATGAGCAGGGGACAGCCGGGATAGGGCAGGGCACACTTGGGATGGGGAGGGGACACCTGGGATGGGGCAGGGGACACCTGGGATGAGCAGGGGACACCAGGGATAGGGCAGGGGACAGCTGGGATGGAGCAGGGGACAGTTCAGATGGGCAGGGGACACCTGGGATGGGACAGGGGACACCTGGGATGCGGCAGGGGTGGCACAGGCCGTACCTGGCATTGCCACCACCGTGTGAGCGCCGCTCCCAGAGCCCAGGAGCTGCTCCCGGCGGGGCGGGGGACAGCGGTACCGCCCCAGGGCCCTGACGCTGGCCTGGCCCAGCAGCCGCCGCCCCGGGCCCGCGCCGTGCCACAGGCGCAGCCGGAGCGGCGGCACCAAGGGCTCCTCCTCGGGCAGCGCCTGCGGGGACACGGTTGTGTCACCCGCGGTGCCACCCGCGGTGCCACCCCGGGCAGGGGTCCCTCCGTGCCCGCCCCGCGCACCAGGGTGAGCGCCAGGGCGCTGCTGGGGAAGTTGGGGTTGGTGGCGATGTCCCGGAGCGGGGGGGTCCACAGGCTCTGCCCCGCCCACTGCAGCTCCAGCCGCGGCTCCCGCACGGCCCCGCGCAGCCCCCGCAGCCCCCAGGCCAGCACCTGGCGGGACACGCGGCTCCTGTCGCTGTCACAGGCTGCGAGTGCCTGTCCCCATCCGTGTCCCTGTCCCCTTCCCTGTCCCCAGGGTGTCCCCAGGGATTCAGCTCCATCCACAGCCTGTCCCACCCTCAGTGTCCATCTCCAACTTTGTGCCCATCCCACCTTTATCCCTGTCCCCATCCCTGTCCCCATCCCTGTCCCCATCCCTGTCCCCATCCCTGTCCCATCCTTGTCCCTGTCCCATCCCACCTTTATCCTTGTCCCATTCGTGTCCCCTCCATCCTTTCAACCTCCCATCCCTCCACCTTTCCATCTTTCCTGCCATCTCCCCATCCCACCTTTAACCTTGTCCTATCCCTGTTCCCTTTCCTGTCCTCTTTCCTGTCCCATCCCTGTCCCCATCCCAGTCCCCATCCCTGTCCCCATCCCAGTCCCCATCCCTGTCCCCATCCCACCTTTATCCCTGTCCTATCCTTGTCCCCATCCCAGTCCCATCCTTGTCCCCATCCCTGTCCCCATCCCTGTCCCACCTCTGTCCCCATGCCTGTCCCCAGCCAGCCCGGTCTCCATCCCATTCCCTGTGCTCCCCTTGTCCCCACCCCTCTCCCACCACGTTCCCCACACTGTCCCCTCCCCGTCCACGCTGTCCCCTCCCCGGAGGTGGCTCCCACCTCCAGTGTCACCCTCTGCATGCGCGGCCGCAGCTCCGGGGGGAAGCCGAACCCGTCCTTCCCCAGGGGCGGGGGCGCGAGCGGAGCCGGGGACCCGTCCTGCCGCGGGGGGGACACAGCGACAGTGGCACCCCGGCCCTGGGTGTCCCCTGCCACCCCTGCCACCCGTGCCACGCGCTCACCTCGGGCTCCTGCAGGAGCTCGAAGGCCGCCAGCAGCTCCCCGGCCGGGCCCCGCGGCCCCCGCAGGGCGTGAGGCCGCAGCCGCGGCAGCTCCCGCTGCGCCGCGTCCAGCCACACCCGCGGGGTGCACACGCAGCGCCCCAGGAGCGCACCGGGCCCCTGCGAGGCAGCAGAGAGAGGGCGTCCCACCCCCGGGTGTCCCTGTCCCTCCATCCCTGACCCCCATCCCTCCATCGCTGACCCCTCCCTGACCCTCCATCCCTGACCCCCATCCCTCCATCGCTGACCCCCGTCCTTTCATCCCTGTCCCTCCATCGCTGACCCCCGTCCTTTCATCCCTGTCCCTCCATCGCTGACCCCTGTCCCTCCATCCCTGTCCCTCCATCCCTGACCCCCCCATCCTTCCACCCCTGACCCTCCACTCCCTCCATTGCTGACCCCCATCCCTCCATCCCTGACCCCTGTCCTTCCATCCCTGACCCGTCACTGTCCCTCCATCCTGGTCCCTCCATCCCTGCCCCCCATCCTCCCATCCCTCCTGCCAACCCCCCCATCCATGTCCCATCCCTCTGCTCCCATCCCTCCTTCCTTCCCTGCCTTTTCCCCTCCCTCCCTGCATCCCTCCATCCCTCTCACCACCCTTGTCCTCCATCCCTCATCCCTCTCTCCATCCTTCCCCTCCATCCCTCCCTGCATCCCTCCATCCCTCTCTCCACTCCTGCCCTCCATCCCTCCATCCCTCTCACCATCCCTCCCTCCCTCCATCCCCTCCATCCCCTCCATCCCTCCCCTCCATCCTTCTCACCACCCTTGTTCTCCATCCCTCCATCCCTCTCTCCATCCCTCCCCTCCATCCCTCTCCCCCCTGCCCCCCGCTGTCCCCCGGTGTCCCCTGCCCGCTGTGTCCCCTACCTGTCCCCGCTGGTCTCGCACCTCGGCCACCACCGCTGGGGGCTGCTCCCGAACCCCTCGGGGGTCCCCGAACAGCGGCACCCGGGGCAGGAGCAGCGTCTGCTCCCAGCGCGGGTCGGGGTCCCCGCGCACCGCCCGCGTGCGCTGCGAGCGCCACACCAGCGACACGTGCGCGGTGGCATCTGGGGACAACGGCCAAACAGACAAACAAACAAAATAAACCATGCAAACTAAACAAAAAACTAAACACAAAAAAATCCCACAGAAAACAAAAAATGCACCCAACCCCGAGAAAACCCAAAAAAACAAAAAAACAAAACAAAACAAAAATTAAAAAAGCTTAAAAAAGAAAGAAAAAAGAATCCCCAGAAAGTTGACACCGTCAGCGCCCCCGGCTGCCAGCGGGGCGGGCGCCGGGGGTCTCACCAAAGGAGGTCCTGGTGCTGCCGGGCGCCAGATCCAGCGCCTGGAAGATGTAACAGCGGAGCTGGAAGCGGGTGGGCCCTGGGGACGGGAGGGGGGTCAGGGGGGGCTGGGAGCCCCCCTGGTCCCCCCCGGTCCCTCCCGGCCCCTCCCGACCCCTCCCGGTCCCTCCCTGTCCCTCCCGCTGCCCCCCGGGCTCACGTTGGAAGGTGCAGAGGATGAAGGGGGGCTGCTGCGGAAGGGGTGTCGGAGAGGAGCCCTCCGACAGCTGTGGGGCCACAGCTGGATTGTCCCAGGCTGGGTCCTCGGTGTCCTGGGAGAGGACAGGGGTGGGCTGGGGGGACCCTGCTGTCCCCTGGCCCTGCAGCGTCCTGTCCCGTGTGCTGCTGTCCCATTGTGGGACAGTTCCACAGGGCTCCATCCAGACCCCATCCTTCCATCCCTGACCCCTCCATCCTCATCCATCCATCCATCCATCCATCCGTCCGTCCGTCCGTCCGTCCATCCATCCATCCATCCATCCATCCATCCATCCCTCCATCCATCCATCCATCCCTCCATCCATCCTCATCCACCCTCATCCATCCTTATCCATCCATCCATCCATCCATCCATCCATGGATCTCTGTCCCTCCCTCTCCCCACACCTCCATCCCCCATCCCTCACCCACCCCTCTGCCCCAATACCTCCCTCCCCGCCCCTCCCGGTTCCCCCGGTCCCTCCCAGTCCCCCGGGCCCCTCCCGCTCCCCCGGGCCCCTCCCGGTTCCCCCGGTCCCTCCCAGTTCCCCGGGCCCCTCCCGGTCCCCCGGGCCCCTCCCGGTTCCCCCGGTCCCTCCCAGTCCCCGTGGCCCCTCCCGGTCCCCCGGGCCCCTCCCGGTTCCCCGCCGCTCCTACGGGCACTCCCTCGAGCAGGAAGAGCGGCGCCACGGGCGGGGGCTCGGCGGGGACCAGCCTGCGGTGCCAGCGCCGCCGGCGGCACCGGGGCCCCGCCGGCACCTTGGGCTGGAAGGCGCAGCCCCAGAAGCACTCGGGCTGCCAGGCCTCGTCCTCCCACAGCTCCTCAGGGTCCTGCTGTGGGGCACGGGGACAGCGTCACACGGGGACAGCGTCACACGGGGACAGCGTCACACGGAGACAGCGGCCCTGGCCACTCGGGGCTGTCACCCTCATCACTATCACCCCTTTCCCCGTCATCATCCTCCCCATCACCCCCATCCTGCCTCCCCACACTTGTCACCCCCATCCTCATCACCTCCACCCCTGTCATCCCCATCCCGCCATCTCCATCCCTGTCACCTCCATTTCTGTCCCCTCCATCCCTGTCATCTCCATTGCCCAGTTTCTGTCACCCCCGTCCTGCCACACCCTTCCTACCACCCTCATCCCTGTCACCTCCATCCCTGTCACCTCCATCCCCTCAGCCCCACCCTGTCACCTCCACCCCTGTCACCCCATCCCTGTCACCCCATCCCTTGCACCCCATTCCTGTCACCCCCACCCTGCCACCTCCATCCCCTCAGCACCCCCGTCACCTCCATCCCTGTCACCTCCACTCCTGCCACCCCATCCCTGCCACCCCATCCCTGCCACCCCATCCATGTCACCCCATCCCTTGCACCCCATCCCTGCCACCTCCATCCCCTCAGCCCCCCCCGTCACCTCCATCCCTGTCACTTCCACCCTTGTCACCCCATCCCTGTCACTCCATCCCTGCCACCCCATCCCTGCCACCCCATCCATGTCACCCCATCCATGTCACCCCATCCCTGCCACCTCCATCCCCTCAGCCCCCCCCGTCATCTCCATCCCTGTCACCTCCACCCTTGTCACCCCATCCCTGTCACCCCATCCCTGCCACCTCCATCCCCTCAGCCCCATGCCTGTCCCGGGTCTGTCACCAGGGTGTCACTGGGGGTGTCACTCTCCTGCTCCCGTGTCCCGCTGTCGGTGTCGCTGTGCCGGACCCGGAGCCAGCGCCGGCGCCGCAGGGTGTGCCAGGGCTGTCCCCGGCTGTGCCACGCTGCCGGGGGGCTGCCATCCTCCGTGCCCACCCCATACTGCCAGCCTGCACACAGGGGACAGCTCCACCACTGCCACCCTGCCCCTGCCACCCGCTCCCTGCCACCCGCTCCCTTCCACCCCATCCCCTCCATCCCTGTTACCTCCATCCCTTTCATCTGGTCCCTGTCACCCCCACCCCTTCCTGCCACCCCATCCCTGTCACCCCCATTAGTCCACCCTGTCCCTGCCACCCACTCCCTGTCACCCCATTCTCTCCATCCCTGTCACCCCCATCCCTGTCACCCTGTCCCTGTCATCCTTTCCCTATCACCCCATCCCCATCTCTTCCATCCCTGTCACCCAGACCCTGTCACCCCCATCAGTCCGCCCTGTCCCAGTCACCCCCATCCCTGTCACCTCCATCCCTTTCATCTGGTCCCCGTCACCCCCACGCCTTCCTGTCACCCCATCCCTGTCATCCCGTCCCTGTCCCCCCCTGTCCCTGTCACCCCCACCCCGCTGCGCCCCCCACTCACCCTCCTCATCCACGGCCCCCTCCATGTCCACGTGCCAGTCACTGGTGACGCGCCAGCCCTGGGGACACGCCACCTCCTCCTTCGGTGGCACCGCCACTCCCTCCTGCAAACCCAGGCGACAGCTGAGCCTCGACACTCTCGTATCCCCCCCGGTGTCCCCCCAGTGTCCCCCCGGTGTCCCCGCGCTGTCCCCACTCACGGCGGGGCTCCAGTTCCCGCCGGGATCGCGGCTCTGGTTCTCGTACAGCTCCTCCAGCATCGCGCTCACCGCGGGCTCCGGCCGCGGCAGCACCCTGGGGACACCAGGGGACACCTCTGGCGTCACCGAGGTCCCCGCGGGGCCGGGGTGGTGGCTGTCCCCTCCCGCTCACCGCCGCGGCCGCTCCACGCTCCAGGGCCCGTCCCAGCGCCAGCCCTTGGGGGGCCGGGTCTGCTCCGGGGGCGGCGCGGCCCGGCCGGAGCCGTCGGAGAACGCGGGGCGCCCCAAAAGCGTCCGGGGCCCCCATTTCCCCAGCAGCCGCGCCTGGTTCTCGTACTGCGGGGACACAGCGCCTGGCCTTAGGGGACACTGTGGGACGTTGTCCCCTCCCCGTGCTGTCTCCTCCCGCTGTCCCCTGTCCCCTCCCTGTCCTCTCCCTGTCCCCTCCCTTTGTCCCCTGTCCTCTCCTTCTGTCCCCTGTGCCCTCCCGCTGTCCCCTGTCCCCTCCCCGGTGCTGTCCCCTGTCCCACCCCACTGTCCCCTGTCCCCTCCCGATGCTGTCCCCTGTCCCCTGTCCCCCCCACGCTGTCCCCTATCCTCTCCCCGGTGCTGTCCCTTGTCCCCCGTCCCTCTCTGCTGTCTCCTGTCCCCTCCTGGTGCTATCCCCTGTCCCCTCCCTGTCCCCTGTCCCCTGTCCCCTATCCCCTGTCCCTTGTCCCCTATCCCCTGTCCCCTGTCCCCTGTCCCCTATCCCCTGTCCCCTGTCCCCTGTCCCCCCTGTCCCCTGTCCCCTGTCCCCTGTCCCCTGTCCCCTGTCCCCTGTCCCTGTCCCTGTCCCCTGTCCCCTGTCCCCTATCCCCTGTCCCCTGTTCCCTGTCCCCTGTCCCTGTCCCCTGTCCCCTGTCCCCTGTCCCCTGTCCCCTGTCCCTGTCCCTGTCCCCTGTCCCCTGTCCCCTGTTCCCTATCCCCTGTCCCCTGTCCCCTGTCCCCTGTCCCTGTCCCCTGTCCCTGTCCCCTGTCCGCTGTCCCCTGTCCCCTGTCCCCTGTCCCCTGTCCCCTGTCCCCTGTTCCCTGTCCCCTGTCCCTGTCCCCTGTCCCTGTCCCCTGTCCGCTGTCCCCTGTCCCTGTCCCCTGTTCCCTGTCCCCTGTCCCTGTCCCCTGTCCCTGTCCCCTGTCCCTGTCCCCTGTCCGCTGTCCCCTGTCCCTGTCCCCTGTTCCCTGTCCCCTGTCCCTGTCCCCTGTCCCTGTCCCCTGTCCGCTGTCCCCTGTCCCCTGTCCCCTGTTCCCTGTCCCCTGTCCCTGTCCCCTGTCCCTGTCCCCTGTCCGCTGTCCCCTGTCCCTGTCCCCTGTTCCCTGTCCCCTGTCCGCTGTCCCCTGTCCCTGTCCCCTGTCCCTGTCCCCTGTCCCTGTCCCTGTCCCCACCGTCTCGCTGTAGAAGCGCAGGGTCCCCCCGAGCAGCCGGGCCAGGTCCCCGCTCTCGGCCACTCGTCCCAGCCACAGCTGGACCCGCACCTGGGCCTGGATGTCCCCACAGCCCTGCGGCACAAAGTGTCACCGGGGCTGGGGACACGCGGGGGGACAGATGGGGGGCGTGGGGGGAGTGGAGGGGACAGAGGGGGGACATGGGGGGACACCGAGCAGGGACGGAGGGGACATGGAAGGGACAGAGGGGAGATGTGGAGGGGACGTGCTGGGAACTAGGAGAGGACGTGGAGGGGGTGTGGAGAGGACATGGGACAGGGACAGAGGGGACACGGGACAGGGACAGAGGGGGACACAGGACAGGGCTAGAGGGGACATGGGACAGGGACAGAGGGGACACGGGACAGGGACAGAGGGGGACACAGGACAGGGCTAGAGGGGACATGGGACAGGGACAGAGGGGACATGGGACAGGGACAGAGGGGACACAGGACAAGGACAGAGGGGACACAGGACAGGGACAGAGGGGACACAGGACAAGGACAGAGGGGACACAGGACAAGGACAGAGGGGACACGGGACAGGGACAGAGCAGACATGGGACAGGGATAGAGGGGACATTGTACAGGGACATAGAGGGACACAGAGCAGAGAGGAAGGGGGGCATGGAGGGACATGGAGGGTCACAAAGGGGACACAGAGGGACACCAAGAGGACACGGAGGGACACCAAGGGGCTGTGGGGGACACAAAGGGGACACGGAGGGACAGCAAGGGGACAGCAAGGGGACACCCACCAGGAAGAGGGTCAGGATCCTCCCGCAGAGGTGGCCGCAGGCACCGGGGCCGCGCGGGGAGTGCAGGACATCGGTGGCGGGGACACGGGCTGAGGCCACCCGCTGCTGGCCCCGCAGCAGCCACAGCTGCACGTCGGGGACACCGGCCTGGGGCTGCGGGGACACACACGGGGACACAGGGACAGGGGGACACAGGGACAGGGGACACACACGGGGACACGGGGACAGGGGGACACACACAGGGACAGGGGGACACACACGGGGACACGGGGACACGGGGACAGAGAGACATGGGGACAGGGGGACAGCAGGACAAGGGGACACAGGGACAGAGGGACATGGAGACACGGGGACAGAGGGACAGAGGGAGAGAGGGACATGGGGACAAAATCTATAATATCTATAAAATATGATATAATCTACGATCTGTAATCTATAATACAAATTATGTCATGTTATATCACATTATAATATATGTTACAAGAATAATATATGTTAATAATAGATTATTACGTTATGTTCTATGAATTGCATTATACTAATTGCATTACATTATGTTTATGATCTTTATTAGATTAGATTATTATTATTATTTAGAACTAACGGACACGATTTTTTTTGCTAAAAAACGCCCCCACAAGTAAAAAAAGTTCCCCATCCCTGCCCTCGGGGGCCGGAATTCCCGACCCAAGGACACCAAAGCCCGGCCCGGGGGTTCGGTTTGTCCCGGTTTGGGGGTTCGGTTTGTCCCGGTTCGGGGGTTCGGTTTGTCCCGGTTCGGGGTTCGGTTTGTCCCGGCCCGGGGGTTCGGTTTGTCCCGGTTCGGGGGTTCGGTTTGTCCCGGCCCGGGGGTTCGGTTTGTCCCGGTTCGGGGGTTCGGTTTGTCCCGGTTCGGGGGTTCCGGCCGCACCTCCACGGCCAGCGCGGCCGCGCTCCGCAGCCACGCCCGGGCCGCCGCTCCCAGCGCCGCCGCCGCCCCGGGACCGGCCCCGGGACCGGCCCCGGCCGCGCCCCGCAGCCGCCGCAGGAGGAGCCGCAGCAGGAACCGCCGCGCCCCGCGGAGCTGCCGGTCCAGGGCGGTGAGCGCGGGCTGCGCCTCCAGGCAGCGCAGGGCGTCCCTGCGGAGCGGAAAACACCCTGGAGCACCCCGAAATCACCCCGAAACAGCTCTAAATTACCCCGAAACAATTCTAAATCAACCCTAAATCACCCTGGAGCACCCCAAAATCACCCCGAAACACCCTGAAATCACCCCAGCCCGAAATCACCCTGAAACAACTCTAAATCACCCTGAAACAACTCTAAATCACCCTGAAAACACCCCGAAACAACTCTAAATCAACCCTAAATCACCCTGAAATAACTCTAAATCACCCTGAAACACCCTGAAACACCCCGAAATCACCCCAGAACACCCCTAAGTCAACCCTAAATCACCCCAAAACCCCCTCAAAACACCCTGAAATCACCCCAAAACCAACCCCTAAATCACCCCAGAACATCCCTAATTCACCCAACACACCCCAAATCACCCTAGAACACCCCAAAACATTCCTAAATCACACCAAAACATCCCTAAATCAACCCCAGCCCAGGGCGTCCCCGCAGGGCCCCGAAACACGCCTAAATCACCCCAAAACACCCCAAAACACCCCAATATCACACAGGGTCACCCCAAAATCACCCCAAAATCACCCTAGCCCAGGACATCCCTGCAGCATCCCAAAATCACCCCAAAACACTCCAAAACCACACAGGGCCACCCCCAAATCACCCCAGCCCAAGGTGCCCCTGCAGTGCCCCAAAATCACCCCAAAATACACAGGGACACCCCAAAATCAGCACAGCCCAGGAATCACTCCAAAATCCCACTGAGTCACCCCAAAACCACCCCAGGCCAGAGTCTCCCTGGAACACCCCAAAACCCCACAGGATTCCCCAAAAATGAACCTGTTTCACCCCCAGCCGGGGCCTGCCTAAAACACCCCCCCAAAACCCGACAGGGTCACCCCAAAATCCCCACTCTCACCCCGAAAATTCCTCCTTCCCCCCAACAATTCCCCCTTTTTCCTTCAAATGCTCCATTCCCACCCCAAATACCCCACGTCCCCCTCATCCCATTCCCACCCCAAACCGTCCTCCGGAATGTCCCACTGGCCCCCAAAGTGTCCCAAATTCCCCAAACCCCGACTGCCAGCCCCGTTTCCACCCCCGATTCCCCAGCCCCGGCCCCAAACCCCGATTTGGGGATTTGGGATCACTCAAACCCTGATTTTAGGATTTGGGATCACTCAAACCCCGATTTGGGGATTTGGGATCACTCAAACCCCGATTTGGGGATTTGGGATTGCTCAAACCCCGAATTGGGGATTTGGGATCGCTCAAACCCCGATTTGGGGATTTGGGATCGCTCAAACCCTGATTTGGGATCACTCAAACCCTGATTTGGGGATTTGGGATCGCTCAAACCCTGATTTTGGGATTTGGGATCACTCAAACCCCGATTTGAGGATTTGGGATCACTCACGTGCAGTCCTGGGCCAGTTCCTGCAGCAGCCTGGCCCCGATGTCCCCGGCAGTGTCCCCATGGTGGCTCTGCAGCTCAGCCAGGTTCTTCTCCTGGGAACGACCCCAAACCGTTCCCCAATGGATTTGGGATCAATCCCACCCCAAACCGTCCCCAAATGGATTTGGGGTCAAACCCACCCTAAACATTCCTAAAAGGATTTGGGATCAATCCCACCCCAAGCCACTCCCACCTGGATTTGGGATCAATCCCAACCCAAATCATTCCCCAATGGATTTGGGGTTAATCCCACCCTAAAACATTCCTAAAAGGATTTGGGATCAATCCCACCCCAAGCCACTCCCAGGTTTGGGGTCAGTCCCTTCACAGGTTTGGGGTCAGTCCCCTCCTGGGTTTGGGGTCAGTCCCCTCTCGGGTTTGGGGTCCCCTCCCGGGCTTGGGGTCCCCTCCGGGGTTTGGGGTCTCACCAGGCGCTGGCACAGAGCTCGCAGGAGGTTCAGGCTGTCCCAGCGGTGCCCGGCGTCCTCCCACACCGAGGTGACAGCGGCCACCGGTTTGTCCCCAAACCACGGCAGGTAGTAGTAGAGGTTCCCTAAATTCGGGAAATTCGGGAAAATCAGGAAAATCAAAAAAATCGGGAGAACTGGGCTCAGAACAGACTCGGCCGTGCTGGTGAGGGGCAGCTGTGGCTTCCTGGGAGGTGTCATGGGATCATCCAGGATTCCCAAAGTGTCCCCTGCTCCACAGGGTGACATCACTGAGGGTGACACTGCCCAGGATCATCCAAGATCCCCAAAATGTCCCGTGCCCCACAGGTGACACCACCCAGGTGAAAATCCCTGGAGCCATCCAAGATCCCAAAGTGTCCCCTGCTCCACAGGGTGACACCACTGAGGGTGACACTCCCCAGGATCATCCGGGATTCCCAAAGTGTCCCCTGCTCCACAGGATGATGTCACTGAGGGTGACACTCCCCAGGATCATCTGGGATTCCCAAAGTGTCCCCTGCTCCACAGGGTGACACCACTGAGGGTGACACTCCCCAGGATCATCCGGGATTCCCAAAGTGTCCCCTGCTCCACAGGGTGACGTCACTGAGGGTGACACTGCCCAGGATCATCCAAGAGTGCCCAAATGTCCCCTGCTCCACAGGGTGACACCACCCAGGTGCCACCCCAATCCCTGTCCCCAACCCCAAGGCACCTCCCAGTCCCTCACGGACACGGCGACCAATCTCTTTTAATAATTACACCAATTCATAATTCCCCTGGTGCCGCAGTGACCCCTTTCAAAGGATGGGCCCCGAGGGGGTGGTGACAACGTCCCCGAGCCCCCGGTGCCCGCGGCGCTGTCCCCAGACGTCCCCAGCTCACCGTCGAAGGCGGGCAGTGCGTGCGCGGTGGCGGCCGCGGCGCTGCCGATGCCCAGCTCCAGGCGCAGGGGCTCGGCACCGCCTGGCACCATGGTGGCCGAGTAGAACACCCCGCAGAGCCCCAGGCGGCAGCGGGGCAGGCAGCCCTGCGGCCAGGAGAGACCCAAAGGCGCTCAGTGTCCCCTGGGCGCGGGGGTGGCACCGCCCGCAGCCCCGGGTCCCCACCTGCGCCCGCTCGGCGTCCACGGGGGCGACGGCGCCGCGCTGGCGCCCGGGCGGGGACCCCGCGTGGGTGCAGAGCTCCAGCAGCAGCCGGCCCTGATAGACCGGCCCCGAGTCCTGGGAAACGAGGGAGGGCTGGGGGTGTCCCACACTCACCCCAAACGTCCCACTGCCTCCCAGAGTCCTGCCTCAATTCCTCTTTCCCTCAAATGCCCCATTCTCCATTTCCCCCATTCTCCATTTCACCCCATTCTCCATTTCCCCCATTCTCCATTTCCTCCATTCCCCATTTCCCCCATTCCCCATTTCCCCCATTCCCCATTCCCTCATTCTCCATTTCACCCCATTCTCCATTTCCCCCATTCTCCATTTCACCCCATTCTCCATTCCCTCATTCTCCATTTCACCCCATTCTCCATTTCACCCCATTCCCCATTTCACCCCATTCTCTTTCTCCCCCATCCCATTTTCACCTCAAATGTCCCATTGTCTCCTAAAGCCCTGTGTTTGCCCCACCAATTCCCCGTTTTCTCTCAAATGCCCCATTCCCCATTTCCCCCATCCCATTTCACCCCAAATATCCCACTGGCCTTGCAAACATCCCAAATTCCCTTTCCCATTCCCCAAACCATCACTGACGAGTCCAGAACCCCATTTCCCCATACAAACACCCCATTTTCTCCTCCACTGTCCCGCTTTCACCCCAAACATCCCATTGCCCTCAAAACCCCTTCCTTTGCCCCAACAATTCCCCGTTTTCCCCACAAATGCCCCATTCTCTCCCCAAATCCCCCATTTCCCCTAAATCCCTCTCCGTACCCTGGCAGAGTCCGGCCGGGGGCCGTAGAAGGGCAGGAAGCTGGGCCCGAAGGTGGGGGAGCACCCGGGGGTCCCCTCTGCGGGCAGAGAGAACGGGGTTCAGGGTGGGGTGGGGGTTCAGGGTGGGGTGGGGGTTCAGGGTGGGGAGGGGGTTCAGGATGTGGGAGGGGGTTCAGGGTGGGAGGGGGTTCAGGGTGGGGGTTCAGAGTGGGGAGGGGGTTCAGGGTCAGGAGGGGGTTCAGGGTCGGGGTTCAGGGTGGGGAGGGGGTTCAGGGTGGGGAGGGGGTCTGGCTAATGGGGACCCCAAACAGGGGCAACCCCGCTCACCCTCGAGCTCGTCGGGATCCCGGGAGATCTGGGACAGCCTCAGGGTGGCCCTGCCCAGGACTTTGCTCGGGCACGACCTGGCGGGGGCACGGTCAGGGGTGCCCCGAACACAGGGGGGGTTCCCCAAACCCGGGGCTGTAGCCCAAACCCGCGGGGTGTCTCCAAACCCGCGGGGTGTCCCCAAACCTGTGGGGTGTCCCCCAAACCCAGGGCTGTCCCCCAAACCCGCGGGGTGTCCCCAAATCTGTGGGGTGTCCCTCAAACCCGCGGGGTGTCCCCCAAACCCGAGGGGTGTCCCCAAACCCGCGGGCTGTCCCCCAAACCCGCGGGGTGTCCCCAAACCCGTGGGGTGTCCCCAAACCCGGGGTGTCCCCCCTCACCCACGCAGGATTTCCAGCACGATCTCGTCACAGATGGGGGGCAGCTGCAGGGAGGGAACAAGGCCGAGTGTGGGCGTGGGAACGGGGGCGTCCCCGTTTTTGGGGTGCCCCTGTTTGGGGCAGGGGGTGCGGGATGTTTGTGGGGCCGGGGGCGCTCCTCACCCGCAGGGGGAAGAACAGAACCTCGTTCCACTCGGGGCTGGCACCGGGGGACACCCCGCGGGTGCAGAGCTGCGGGGGGACAGCTCTGAGCCCCCGAAAGGATCCGGCACCCCCGGTGCCCTGCCTGGCACCCCAAATTCCCTGCCTGGCACCCCGAATCCCCCATCCTCACCGTCCTGCCCGCAAAGCCGACCCGCACCGACACCTTCGCCGAGCCCGCGGCGCCGCCCAGGCACGGCCGCGCCGGCTCCGCTGCGCGGGGATGGGGAGCAGCCACATCTTGGGGGGTCCCCAAATCCATCCCCGCCCCAAATCAGCCCCGCTTCCCACCCTGCAGAGAGCGGGGGGGCCCCAAATCCACCCTTCATCCCAAATTCCCCGTGTCCTCACCATGTGGTGAGCATGGGGGTTCCCCAAATCTGTCCCCACCCCAATCCCCCGTGTCCTCACCCCAATTCCCCGGTGTCCCCACCCCAGTTCCTCGATGTCCCCAACCCCCAGTGTCCCCAGTCCCTGGTGTCCCCACTCCATTTTCCCGATGTCCCCAATCCCCGGTGTCCCCAGTCCCCGGTATCCCCAACCCTCGGTGTCCCCAATCCCCGGTGTCCCCACCCCCGGTGTCCCCACCCCAATCCCTGGTGTCCCCAGTCCCCGGTATCCCCAATCCCCGATGTCCCCACTCCATTTTCCCGATGTCCTCAACCCCCGATGTCCCCACCCCGCGGTGTCCCCAACCCCCAGTGTCCCCAATCCCCGGTGTCCCCAATCCCCGGTGTCCCCAACCCCAGTGTTCCCACTCCATTTTCCCGATGTCCCCACCCCGCAGTGTCCCCAATCCCCGGTGTCCCCACCCCCGGTGTCCCTACTCCATTTTCCCGGTGTCTCCAATCCCCGGTGTCCCCACCCCCGGTGTCCCCACTCCATTTTCCCGGTGTCCCCCGGTGTCCCCACCCCGCGGTGTCCCCAATCCCCGGTGTCCCCACCCCCGGTGTTCCCACTCCATTTTCCCGATGTCCCCAGCCCGCAGTGTCCCCAATCCCCGGTGTCCCCAATCCCCGATGTCCCCAGCCCGCAGTGTCCCCAATCCCCGGTGTCCCCACCCCCGGTGTTCCCACTCCATTTTCCCGGTGTCCCCACCCCCGGTGTCCCCACTCCATTTTCCCGGTGTCCCCCGGTGTCCCCACCCCTTGGCAGGTCCTGGGCGCGGAACACGCGGATCTGCAGGGCGGTGCCGCAGGGCGCTGCCCGCAGCAGGTTCCCCTCCACGTCCTCGTCCCCCGCGGGCACCTCCTGCTCCTTGGGGGGGTGCGGGGGCTGTGTGACACCACGGGGACCCCCGGGGGGGTTTCGGGGCGCGGGGCAGGGCGGGGCGGGGGCTCACCTGGGCGCGCTCGCCGGCGCGGCGCAGCAGCAGGCTCACCTGCAGCAGGCCCTGGCAGCGGCCGTCGCGGTGCCGCGGGTGCTGCAGGCTCAGCCACTTCCCGCTCAGGCTGCGCCCTGGCGCGGGGGGACACCGCGGTGTCACCTCGCTGCCACCAGAGCCACCGCGGTGCCACCTCAGGGCTCATAAACCCCCCCCAAAACGCACGGTGCTCCCCCAAAATGGAGTTTCACCCCTGGCCGCTGCGGGATTGAAGCATCGTCCAAAATGTGTCACCCCAGTGCCACCCCCGGTGTCACCCCAGGGCCTCCCTGAGACCCACCCAAAATCTGACAGCGTTCCCAAAAAGACCCCTGAGCAGTTTGTGCCTGAAATCTCACAGGGTTGCCCCAAAATCACCGGCTGCAGCCCCGGCCAGGGCCTGCCTAAAACACTCCCCCCAGAATGTGTCACCCCGGTGTCACCAGAGCCACCCCAGGGCAAGCCTAAACCCCCCCACAACACACGGAGTCCCCTCAAAATGAAGTTTCATCCCTGACCAGTGCCTGCCTGAAACATCCCCCAAAACACACAGGGTTGCCCAAAATCACAATTTTAATCACCATTTAAAATCACCCAGACCAGAAACACCCCCCAAAATGTGTCACCCCAAAATGTGTCACCAGTGCCACCCAGTGTCACCCAGTGCCACCCAACCCTCTCCTTGCCTGGCGCAGAGTAGATGGTGCCGATGTCGAGCTGTGGGTACAGCAAAGGGGGTGAGCGTGCTCTGACACCCCATTCCCAGCGCCCCATTCCCAACACACCATTCCCAAAATTCCATTCCTGACACCCCATTCCCAAAACCCAATTCCTGATATCCCACTCCCGACACCCCATTCCCAAAACCCCAGTTCCTGACATCTCATTCCCAATCCCCCCATTCCCAATCCACCATTCCCAATCCCCCATTTCCCATTCCCAATCCCCATTCCCATTCCCCATTCCCAATCCCCATTCCCAATCCCCATTCCCAATCCCCATTGCCAATCCCCATTCCCATTCCCCATTCCCCATTCCCATTCCCCATTCCCAATCCCCATTCCCAATCCCCCTTCCCAATCCCCATTCCCATTCCCCATTCCCAATCCCCATTCCCATTCCCCATTCCCAATCCCCATTCCCAATCCCCCATTCCCCATTCCCAATCCCCCATTCCCAATACCCCATTCCCCATTCCCAATCCATTCCCCATTCCCAATCCCCATTCCCAATCCCCCATTCCCAATCCCCATTCCCAATCCCCCATTCCCAATCCCCATTCCCAATCCCCATTCCCAATCCCCATTCCCAATCCCCCATTTCCCAATCCCCATTCCCAATCCCCATTCCCAATCCCCCATTCCCCATTCCCAATCCCCATTCCCATTCCCCCATTCCCAATCCCCCATTCCCCATTCCCAATCCCCCATTCCCAATCCCCATTCCCATTCCCATTCCCAATCCCCCATTCCCAATCCCCATTCCCAATCCCCATTCCCATTCCCCCATTCCCAATCCCCCATTCCCAATCCCCATTCCCCATTCCCAATCCCCCATTCCCCATTCCCAATCCCCATTCCCAATCCCCCATTCCCAATCCCCCATTCCCCATTCCCAATCCCCCATTCCCCATTCCCAATCCCCCATTCCCAATCCCCCATTCCCAATCCCCCATTCCCCATTCCCAATCCCCCATTCCCAATCCCCCATTCCCATTCCCAATCCCCATTCCCAATCCCCATTCCCAATCCCCATTCCCAATCCCCCATTCCCAATCCCCATTCCCAATCCCCCATTCCCAATCCCCATTCCCAATCCCCCATTCCCAATCCCCCATTCCCATTCCCCATTCCCATTCCCAATCCCCCATTCCCAATCCCCATTCCCTCCCCTCCTCACCTCGAAGACACCGATGACGGGTTTGGTGCAGATGTTTGGTGAACGGAGCACCTGTGACGAGGAAGGGGATATGGCTGTCCCTGTGTCCCTGTCCCTGTGTCCCTGTCCCTGTGTCCCTGTATCCATGTGTCCCTGTCCATGTGTCCGTGCGTCTCTGTGTCTGTGTCTGTGCGTCTGTGTCGCTGTCTCTGTCCCTGTGTCTCTGTGTCCCTGTTCCTGTGTCCCTGTCCCTGTGTCGCTGTCCCTGTCCGTGTCCCTGTGTCCGTGTCCCTGTGTCACTGTGTCCCGTCCCTGTGTCCCCATGTCCCTGTCCCTGTGTCCCTGTCCCTGTGCCCCCGTCCCTGTGTCCCCATGTCCCTGTCCCTGTGTCCCTGTGTCCCTGTCCCTGTCCCTGTGTCCCTGTCCCTGTGCCTGTGTCCCTGCCTCTGTCCCTGTCCCTGTGTCTCTGTCCCTATGTCCCTGTGTCACTGTGCCTGTGTCCCTGTGTCCCCATGTCCCTGTGTCCCTGTCCCTGTGTCCCCATGTCCCTGTCCCTGTGTCCCTGTGTCCCTGTCCCTGTGTCCGTGTCTCTGTCCCCGTCCCTGTGTCTCTGTCCCTATGTCCCTATGTCCCTGTGTCTCTGTCCCTGTGTCACTGTGCCTGTGTCCCTGTGTCCCTGTCCCTGTGCCTGTGTCCCTGTCCCCCCGGTGCTACCGATCCGTCCCACCTGGATCTGGATGGGCTGTGCCACCAGCTGCTCCAGCGTCTGGTGGAAATTCTGGCAGAACACCTAAACACCAGAGAAGGGGCGGTGAGGGGCACTGGGGACAGTGGCCGTGCCCGTGTCCCCTGCGCGGTGCCACCTCATTGAAGTAGGGGTTGTTCCCGCTGCGGCTGCGGGTGTGGAAGTTCCTCCTCCCGATCTGGACCTTCACCACGGGCCTGATGTCCTTGCCCCGCAGCTGGCGGCCCCTGATGACCCTCACCCGCACCTGCGGGGTGGCAGTGACGTGGTGGCAGTGACATGGTGGCAGCCAGGGGCCATCACCCCCGGGTGCCACCGTGCCCCACCTGGAAATCCTCTTTGCTGTCCTCAGGGGCCACCCCCGGTGGCTGCAGTGCCACCTGTGCGTGTGCGGTGGGGACAGTGACAGTGACAGGGACATCCCCGGCCGCGCCGTGCGGGTCGCAGTAGCAGTGGAAGGTGACAGTGCACTGCAAAGGGACAGTGACACGGGGACAGCGCCGCTGGCACCCTGGGGTGCTGTGGGGCGCTGTGGGGTGGGGCTCACCCCCGTGGGCCGCTCCCGGTGGTCCAGCAGCGGGATGTCCCTGACGGCCATCGGCAGGCTGGGGTCGGCCACCAGCTTGTCCAGTGACACCGTGGTGGCACCCAGGTCCCTGTGGGGGTGAGGTCACGGTGAGGGTGACCCCGGCGAGGGGGGTGGCCCCAGGATGTCCCCCCGGGGCTGTCACTCACCCCTGGGGCAGGGGGCACTCCCAGCGCCGCAGGCGCAGGCTCAGCGTGTCCGTGGCACTCAGGGGACACGAGTCCAGCGGCCACACCAGCTCCTGAGGGGTGACACGGGTCAGGGGGTGACCCGATGTCCCTGTGCCACCACGGGTCACCCCGGGGCCACCTCACCTCATTCCAGGTGAGGCTGCGCTCCTCGGGCACCACCCGGGTTCTCCTGGGGACGCCTGTGTGGGGACAAGAGGGGGGTGGCACCTCCGGCTGGGGACCTTGGGGTGCCATGGGGACAGTCCCTGCGGTGTCCCCAGCCCCAGGTACCTCGGAAGCAGACGGACAGCAGGACACCGGGACCGAAGCCGGTTGCCCCGGGAATGCGGACGGCGACCACGTGGCACCGCAGCATGGCCACAGAGCGCTGGCACGGGGGACGGAGCTGTCACCAGGGGCCTGCCACCAGCGGGCCACCCCCGGGGTGCTGCCACTGCCGGTGGCTGCAGGTTTGTCACCAGGGGGTGCCACCATCCCCTGGCGGACGGCACGGCCGTTGAGTCCCCGTGTCCCGCAGCGCCAACGGCGGCAGCGGCTGCCGCGCGGGCCGCCCCGACACCCGGTACCCGCGGGCCCGTGTCCCCGCGGGCCACCCCGACACCCGGTACCCGCGGGCCCGTGGCCCCGCGGGCCACCCCGACACCCGGTACCCGCGGGCCACCCCGACACCCGGTACCCGCGGGCCCGTGTCCCCGCGGGGCGCTCCGGGACCCCCGCGCCCGCGGGAGCGCGCACGGTCCTGCGCGGGGCTGGATCAGCGGGGAGTGTCCCTTCCCAAGGGGACATTCCCTGGTCCCGTCGGACATTCCCCGATCCCCACGGGGACATTCCCCGGTCCCCGCCGGTCCTTTCCCAAGGGGACATTCCCCGGTCCCGTGGGACATTCCCTGATCCCCACGGGGACATTCCCCGATTCCCGCGGGTCCTCTCCCGCGGGGACATTCCCCGATCCCACGAGGACATTCTCCCATCTCCGCGGGTCCCTTCTGCGGGGACATTCCCCGATTCTGTGGGACATTCCCCGATCCTCACGGGTCCCTTCCCACGGACATTCCTTGGTCCCCACGGGGACATTCCCCGGTCCCCGCGGGTCCCTTCCCACGGGGACATTTCCCGCTCCCCGCGGGGACATTCCCCGGTCCCCGCAGGTCCCTTCCCGCGGGTCCCTTCCCACGGGGACATTTCTCTGTCCCCACGAGGACATTCCGCTGTCCCGCTGTCCCGCGCCCCACGCACGCGCGCTGAGCGGGAGGCGGGAGCGCGCCCCGCGCACGCGCGCTGAGCGGGAGGCGGGAGCGCGCCCCGCGCACGCGCGCTGGGGCGGGCGGGCGGCGCTGTGAGGGGAGGGCGGAGGGGGCGGGGCTCCCGCCATGTCGCAGCGCGCCGGGGACCGCGATCGCGATCGCGACAGGGAGCGGGAGCTGCAGTGGTCGGCCCGCAGGATGGGCACGTCGCTGCTGCTGCAGCTGTCGGCGCACGAGCGGGAGCTGGACCTGGTGTGCCTCGACCACAGCTACGCCAAGCCCTGGAGCGCTCACCCCGACGCCAGCGCCGCCCGGCCCGCCCGGCTCCTCTTCCTCACCCCGCGGAGACACCTCGGCAGCGCCCCGTGAGAGCCCGGGCGGCGGAGGGGGGAACTGGGGGTATCCTGTGGGCCCAAGGGGCTGTGAGGGGAAAGGAGCGGGTCCTGTGGGGCTGTGAGGGGAAAGGAGGGGGTCCTGTGGGGCTGAGGGGGAAATTGAGGGGCATCCTGTGGGGCTGCGGGGGTTATGAGGGGGAAATTGGGGGGATCTTGGGGAGTGAGGGGCTGTGAGGGGGAAATTGGGGGGATCCTGGGGAGTGAGGGGCAGTGAGGGGGAATTTGGGGGGATCCTGGGGAGTGAGGGGCAGTGAGGGGGAAATTGGGGGGCCCTGCGGGTTGGGTGGAGCCGTCTGGGGAGTGCAGGGGTCCTGAGGGGTGGGGAGGGGCGGTGAGGGAAGAGTTGGGGGGTCCTGTGGGGCTGGGGGTGCTCATAAGGGCGAGTGGGGGAGTTGTGAGGGGCAAACTGGGGACCCTGAGGGCCTGGGGGGGTCCTGATGGGTGAGGGGGGCAGTGAAGAGTCTCAGTTTGGATGTCCAGGGGCCATGGTTTGGGGGGTCCAAGGGCCCGTGGTTTGGGATGCCCAGGGGCCGTGGTTTGGGGTATCCAGGGATGTCCAGAGGCCGTGGTTTGGGGCGTCTAGAGAGGTCCAGAGACCATGGTTTGGGGTGTCCAGGGATGTCCAGAGGCTGTGGTTTGGGGTGTCCAGGGGCCGTGGTTTGGGGGGTCCATGGATGTTCAGGGGGTTCAGTTTGGGGTGTCCAGGGACCGTGGTTTGGGGTATCCAGGAATGTCCAGGGGCCATGGTTTGGGGGATCCAGGAATGTCCAGGGGCTGTAGTTTGGGGTGTCCAGGGATGTCCAGGGGCTGTGGATTGGGGTGTCCGGGGGCCGTGGTTTGGGGGGTCCATGGATGTTCAGGGGGTTCAGTTTGGGGTGTCCAGGGACCGTGGTTTGGGGTATCCAGGAATGTCCAGGGGCTGTGGTTTGGGGTGTCCAGGGAGGTCCAGGAGCCATGGTGTGGGGTGTCCAGGGGCTGTGGTTTAAGGTGTCCATGGGTGTCCAGGGGCCGTGGTTTGGGGTGTCCAGGGACCGTGGTTTAAGGTGTCCATGGGTGTCCAGGGGCCATGGTTTGGGGTGTCCAGGGGCCGTGGTTTGGGGTGTCCAGGGGCCATGGTTTGGGGTGTCCATGGATGTCCAGAGGCTGTGGTTTGGGGTGTCCAGGGGCTGTGGTTTGGGGTGTCCGGGGGCTGTGGTTTGGGGTGTCCAGGGGCTGTGGTTTGGGGTGTCCAGGGGCCATGGTTTAAGGTGTCCATGGATGTCCAGAGGCTGTGGTTTGGGGTGTCCAGGGGCTGTGGATTGGGGTGTCCAGGGGCCATGGTTTGGGGTGTGCATGGATGTCCAGAGGCTGTGGTTTGGGGTGTCCAGGGGCTGTGGTTTGGGGTATCCAGGAATGTCCAGAGGCTGTGATTTGGGGGGTCCTGGGAGGTCCAAGGGCCGTGGTTTGTGGGCTCTGAAGTCTTGGTTTGAGGCTCCAGGGATCTCAGTTTTGGGGCTCTGGGTTTGGTGGTTCAGGATGCTGCATTTGGGGCTTGAAGGAGATCACTTTGGGGGTCCAGAACAGGTTTGGTGTGGGGGTCCGGGGGTCTCAATTTGGGGTGCCCGTGGTCCAGGGGCTGCCCGCTGGTGTCCCTGGGTCAGTCCCTCCCTGTGTCCGGACCCCCTGGACCCCCAAAGCTCCCAGCGCGGGGTGCCCCGTCCCGCTGTGACGCCCGTGTGGGTGGCAGGGAGGCCGATGTCCCCATCGACGTGGAGACGGTGACGCCCACGCCGGTGCCGCTGTACGACAACCAGAAGGCGCGGAGCGTGATGAACGAGTGCGAGCGGCACGTCATGTTCGCCCGCACCGACGCCGACGCGCCGCCGCCGCCCGACGACTGGGAGGAGCACGTCAACCGGTGGGGATGGGGAATGGGAATGGGAATATGGGAATGGGAATGGGAATGGGAATGGGAATGGGAATGTGGGCTGGGAATGGGAATAAGGGCTGGGAGGAGCACGTCAACCGGTGGGGACGGGGAATGGGAATAGGGGCTGGGAATGGGAATATGGGAATGGGAATGGGAATGGGAATGTGGGCTGGGAATGGGAATGTGGGCTGGGAATGGGAATAAGGGCTGGGAATGGGAATATGGGAATGGGAATGGGAATGTGGGCTGGGAATGGGAATATGGGCTGGGAGGAGCACGTCACCCGGTGGGGACGGGGAATGTGGGATGGGAATATGGGCTGGAAATGGGAATGTGGGCTGGGAATGGGAATAAGGGCTGGGAGGAGCACATCACCCGGTGGGGACGGGGAATGTGGGATGGGAATATGGGCTGGAAATGGGAATGTGGGCTGGGAATGGGAATAAGGGCTGGGAGGAGCACATCAGCCGGTGGGGATGGGGAATGTGGGATGGGAATGGGAATGTGGGAATGGGAATGGGAATGGGAATATGGGAATGGGAATGTGGGCTGGGGAAATGGGAATATGGGCTGGGGAAATGGGAATATGGGCTGGGGAAATGGGAATATGGGCTGGGGAAATGGGAATATGGGCTGGGAATGGGAATATGGGCTGGGAATGGGAATAAGGACTGGGAATGGAAATATGGGCTTGAAATGGGAATAAGGGCTGGGAGGAGCATGTCAACAGGTGGGGACGGGGGAATGTGGGATGGGAATGGGAATGTGGGAATGGGAACGTGGGCTGGGAATGGGAATATGGGCTGGGAGGAACACATCAACAGGTGGGGACGTGGGAACGTGGGCTGGGAATGGGAACGTGGGCTGGGAATAGGGGGGATGGGAATATGCGCTGGGGATAGCAGAGTATGCGAGTCAGGGCTGAGGATGCCAGGGAATCTGGGCTGAGGATGCCAGGGAATCTGGGCTGAGGATGCCAGGGAATCTGGGCTGAGGATGCCAGGGAATCTGGGCTGGGGATGCCAGGGAATCTGGGCTGGGGATGCCAGGGAATCTGGGCTGGGGATGCCAGGGAATCTGGGCTGGGGATGCCAGGGAATCTGGGCTGGGGATGCCAGGGAATCTGGGCTGGGGATGCCAGGGAATCTGGGCTGGGAAGGGCAGAGAATGGGAATCCAGGCTGGGAATGCCAGCGAGAGGCAATCCAGGCTGGGAGTGCCAAGGAATGGGAATCTGGGCTGGGAGGAGCACATCAGCATGTGAGGTGGCAATTCCAGGGAAAAGGCAGCAGGAATGGTTTGTTGTTTTGTGGGTGACCCCTCTGTGTCTGTCCCTCAGGACGGGCTGGACCATGGCTCAGAACAAGCTGTTCAACAAGATCCACAAAGCGCTGCAGTCGGACAGGCTGGCCCGCCTGGCCAACGAAGGGGTGAGAGGGGCTGGAGTCCGTCCTTCCCACAAAACCTGGGCCAGGCGGGGAGGGAATTGTGGCCCTTGGGTCAGGCAGCCTTGAGGAACAGGCAGCTCTGGGCTTCTCCGAGCCGTGATTTTTGTGGGATCACAGGATATCCTGGGCTGGAGGGACCCACATGGATCATCAGTGCAACCCCTGTCCCTGGACCCCAAATTCCCACCCTGGAGCCCTGCACAGACACCCCAAATTCCCACCCTGGGGCCCTGCACAGACACCCCAAATTCCCACCCTGCAGCCGTGCATAGACACCCCAAATTCCCACCCTGGAGCCCTGCACAGACACCCCAAATTCCCACCCTGGGGCCCTGCACAGACACCCCAAATTCCACCCTGGGGCCCTGCACAGACACCCCAAATTCCCACCCTGGGGCCCTGCACAGACACCCCAAATTCCCACCCTGGGGCCCTGCACAGACACCCCAAATTCCCACCCTGGCAGCGCTGTCCAAGCTCTCCTGGAGCTCCGGCAGCCTCGGGGCCGTGCCCATTCCCTGGGCAGTGCCAGCACCCTCTGGGGGAGGAACCTTCCCCAAAATCCACCCCAAACCCCCACCCCTGGCCCAGCTGCAGCCCTGCCCTGGCTCCTGTCCCTGTCACACGGAGCAGGGATCAGAGCTTCCCCTGGGAAGTTTTGGATTGCTGTGCAGGCTCCCCCAGCCTCCTGCTCCTGGGGCAGATGTGCTCACAGATGTTTGTGCAGCCCACGCTGGCACTGCCATAAGGATGGGGCTGCCCTGCTGGATCTCTCCTGAGCTGTTCCTTTGGAATTCCTGCTTGCCAGGCTTGCAACGAGCCCGTGCTGAGGAGGATCGCGGTGGATAAATGCGCCCGCAGGGTGCGCCAGGCCCTGGCCAGCGTCAACTGGGACACCAAACTCATCCAGTGGCTCCACACCACGCTGGTGGAGACCCTGAGCCTGCCTGTGCTGGCTGCCTACCTGGACGCCCTGCAGACGCTGAAAGGAAAGGTGATGGCAGCAGTGGGAGGCTGGGCTCTCACAGGGGCGTTCTCCCCTGGCACGGCTGGCAGGGGAGGAGGCTGGAAGCGTTATCCCGCGGTGTGGGTGCGTTTGCTCAGTGCCCCTGGCCTCTGCTTGCAGATCCCCGCTCTGATCGACAGGATGCTGCTCTCCTCCACGGCCAAGACAGGAGCAGCGGGGGCTGAGGCGCTGTCCCTGCTGCTCAAGAGGCCCTGGGACCCAGCAGTGGGTGTCCTGTCCCACAATAAACCTGTGAGTGCCCCTGGGGGCTGTGGGGGTCCCGTGGCAGCTTTAGACTTCCCCTCCTCTGCCTCTGTCCTCTCCCTGGGCTGTTGTGTCCCTGTGTTAGATCTGCTCCATGAAGGGAAGGGACCCACAGGATCAGCAATCCAACCCCTGGCCCTGCACAGTCACCCCAAATTCCCACCCTGGAGCCCTGCACAGACACCCCAAATTCCCACCCTGGGGCCCTGCACAGGCACCCCAAATTCCCACCCTGGGGCCCTGCACAGGCACCCCAAATTCCACCCTGGGGCCCTGCACAGGCACCCCAAATTCCACCCTAGGGCCCTGCACAGACACCCCAAATTCCCACCCTGGGGCCCTGCACAGACACCCCAAATTCCCACCCTGGCAGCGCTGTTCAAGCTCTCCTGGAGCTCCGGCAGCCTCGGGGCCGTGCCCATTCCCTGGGCAGTGCCAGCACCTCTGGGGGAGGAACCTTCCCCAAAATCCACCCCAAACTCCCACCCCTGGCCCAGCTGCAGCCCTGCCCTGGCTCCTGTCCCTGTCACAGGGAGCAGGGATTGGAGCTGTCCCTCAGAAAGGAGAGTCTCTTCTGTTGAAGAAGTTCTTCTGGCTATCCTGAGGGAGCTTTAGCTTGGCAAAACAATCAGTTAAGAAGCTGTGCAAGATCCTTCCCTGTCCTGTGTGGGGCAGGGAGGCCTTTCCTGTGCCAGCTGCTGTCCTGACACGGCTCCTGTTGCCCCTTGCAGAGCAAACTGCCCGGATCCCCCCTGATCCTCATCGCCTCCTCCGGCCCCGCCAACTCCCTGTTCCCCACGTCCCGACGGCACCGCTTCTGGCAGTCACAACTCTCCTGCCTGGGAAAGGTCAGTGGGGCTGGGGCTGTGGGGCTGCTCTGTGGGGCTGCTCTGTGGGGCTGGCTGTCCCCATTGTCCCCTGTCCTGCTGGCTCTCCCGATGTCCCCTGTCCCACTGGCTTTCCTGATGTCCCCAGTCCCGCTGGCTGTCCTGATGTCCCCTGTCCCACTGGCTTTCCTGATGTCCCCTATCCCGCTGTCTGTCCCGATGTCCCCTGTCCCACTGGCTGTCCCGATGTCCCCAGTCCCGCTGGCTGTCCTGATGTCCCCTATCCCTGCTGGCTGTCCTGATGTCCCCTATCCATGCTGGCTGTCCTGATGTCCCCCTGTCCCACTGGCTGTCCCGATGTCCCCAGCCCCGCTGGCTGTTCATGATGTCCCCAGCCCCGCTGGCTGTCCTGATGTCCCGCTGGCTGTCCCGATGTCCCCTATCCCTGCTGGCTGTCCTGATGTCCCTGTCCCTCTGGCTGTCCCGATGTCCCCAGCCCCGCTGGCTGTCCCAATGTCCCCTATCCCTGCTGGCTGTCCCGATGTCCCCAGCCCCGCTGGCTGTCCTGATGTCCCTGTCCCCACAGGTGATCCCCATCTCCACGTCCCTGCTGAACAATGGCAGCGGCGTGGGGGTGCTGCAGTGCCTGGAGCACATGATCGGCGCCGTCAGGGGCAAGGTGGCCGAGGTGAGGGGCGGCACCGGGACCCCTGCGCTCCCTGCCCCCTGCCCGGGGCTGCTGTGCCACCCTGGCATTGTCCCCGTGCCTGTCACCTCTCCAGACAAAGCTGTGCCTTTGTTTTGTGTCCCGCAGATCCACAACCACTTCTCCCACAAGCAGATCATCCTGATCGGGTGGAACACGGGTGCCTTGGTGGCCTGTCACGTGAGTGCCCCGCGTCCTCAGGGGGCACAGGAGGGGTGGGTCTGTTACAGCAGGGCTGGAGCCCCTCGGGAGCCGGGCTGGGAGAGCTGGGAGTGTTCCCCTGGAGAAGGGAAGGCTCCGGGGAGAGCCGGGGATGTTCCCCCGGAGAAGGGAAAGCTCCAGGGAGAACTCAGAGCCCCCTGCAGGGCCTGAAGGGGCTCCAGGAGAGCTGCAGAGGGGCTGGGGACAAGGGACAGAAGGACAGGACACAGGGAATGGCTCCCACTGCCAGAGGGCAGGGATGGATGGGAGATTGGGAAGGGATTCCTGGCTGGGAGCGTGGGGAGGGGCTGGAATGGAATTCCCAGGGAAGCTGTGGCTGCTCCATTGTGGAAAGTGCCCAGGGCCAGGCTGGGCAGGGCTTGGAGCAGCCTGGAACAGCAGAAGATGTCCCTGCCCATGGCAGGGGGGGATGGGATGGCTCCAGGGTCCTTCCCAAACCATTCCAGGGTTCTGTGATTGTCCTGGAGCCCCCTTGGCAGCCCCAGCTCAGGGCTGGATTTCAGTGACTGTTGGGGTTCTCTTTGTCTCTGTGCTCATTCCAGGGCCTGGCTTTGACCTTTGTGTTACAGGCCCTTTGCAATTTGAGTAATTTAATGTTTTTAATCACTGTGTTAATCACCAAGGTGTTGCTGTTAAGGTGTTTCTGTGCCTGACAAAGCAGCCTCCATTCCTGGGATGTGCTGGGCTCTGGGAGTGCTGACTGCTCTCTCTGCCCAGGTTTCCATAAGGGAATTATTCACTGCTGGGCTCTGGGAGTGCTGACTGCTCTCTCTGCCCAGGTTTCTGTGATGGAATTTGTCACTGCAGGGCTCTGGGAGTGCTGACTGCTCTCTCTGCCCAGGTTTCTGTGATGGAATTGTCACTGCTGGGCTCTGGGAGTGCTGACTGCTCTCTCTGCCCAGGTTTCCATAAGGGAATTATTCACTGCAGGGCTCTGGGAGTGCTGACTGCTCTCTCCTGCCCAGGTTTCTGTGATGGAATTGTCACTGCAGGGCTCTGGGGGTGCTGACTGCTCTCTCTGCCCAGGTTTCTGTGATGGAATTGTCACTGCAGGGCTCTGGGGGTGCTGACTGCTCTCTCTGCCCAGGTTTCTGTGATGGAATTGTCACTGCAGGGCTCTGGGGGTGCTGACTGCTCTCTCCTGCCCAGGTTTCTGTGATGGAATTGTCACTGCAGGGCTCTGGGGGTGCTGACTGCTCTCTCCTGCCCAGGTTTCCATAAGGGAATTATTCACTGCAGGGCTCTGGGGGTGCTGACTGCTCTCTCTGCCCAGGTTTCCATAAGGGAATTATTCACTGCAGGGCTCTGGGGGTGCTGACTGCTCTCTCCTGCCCAGGTTTCTGTGATGGAATTGTCACTGCAGGGCTCTGGGGGTGCTGACTGCTCTCTCCTGCCCAGGTTTCTGTGATGGAATTGTCACTGCTGGGCTCTGGGAGTGCTGACTGCTCTCTCCTGCCCAGGTTTCTGTGATGGAATTGTCACTGCAGGGCTCTGGGGGTGCTGACTGCTCTCTCCTGCCCAGGTTTCTGTGATGGAATTATTCACTGCAGGGCTCTGGGAGTGCTGACTGCTCTCTCTGCCCAGGTTTCTGTGATGGAATTATTCACTGCAGGGCTCTGGGAGTGCTGACTGCTCTCTCTGCCCAGGTTTCCATAAGGGAATTATTCACTGCAGGGCTCTGGGGGTGCTGACTGCTCTCTCTGCCCAGGTTTCTGTGATGGAATTGTCACTGCTCTCTCTGCCCAGGTTTCTGTGATGGAATATGTCACTGCTGTCGTGTGCCTTGGCTTCCCACTGCTCACCGTGGACGGCCCCAGAGGGGTAAGGACCAGATGGAGCTGCCTGAACTCTGCTTGTCTTTAAACCTCCCGGGGCTGTTTTGTGGAATTGTTCTCCGTGTCCCATGTCCCTCATGATCCGTGTCCCATGTCCCTCATTATCCATGTCCTGTGTCCCTCATGATCTGTGTCCTGTGTCCCTCATGATCCGTGTCCCGTGTCCCTTGTTATCCATGTCCTGTGTCCCTCGTTATCTGTGTCCCGTGTCCCTCGTTATCCGTGTCCCGTGTCCCTCGTTATCCGTGTCCTGTGTCCCTTGTTATCCGTGTCCCGTGTCCCTTGTTATCCGTGTCCCGTGTCCCTTGTTATCCGTGTCCTGTGTCCCTGTTATCCGTGTCCTGTGTCCCTCATTATCCATCTCTTGTGTCCCTGTTTTCCATGTCCTGTGTCCCTGTTTTCCGTGTCCCGTGTCCTTCATTATCCATGTCCCGTGTCCCTGTTATCTGTGTCCCATGTCCCTGTTTTCCATGTCCCGTGTCCCTCATTATCCATGTCCTGTGTCCCTCAGTGTCCGTGTCCCGTGTCCCTCATTGTCCCTGTCCTGTCCCTGTTTTCCATGTCCCGTGTCCCTCATTATCCATGTCCCGTGTCCCTCAGTGTCCGTGTCCCGTGTCCCTCATTGTCCGTGTCCCGTGTCCCTCATGATCCGTGTCCCTCAATGTCCGTGTCCCGTGTCCCTCATTATCCATGTCCCGTGTCCCTCATTGTCCCTGTCCTGTCCCTGTTTTCCATCTCCCATGTCCCTCATTATCCATGTCCCGTGTCCCTCATTGTCCCTGTCCTGTCCCTGTTTTCCATCTCCCGTGTCCCTCATTGTCCCTGTCCTGTCCCTGGTTCCGTGTCCCGTGTCCCTCATTGTCCCTGTCCTGTCCCTGGTTCCGTGTCCCGTGTCCCTCATTGTCCCTGTCCTGTCCCTGGTTCCGTGTCCCGTGTCCCTCATTGTCCCTGTCCTGTCCCTGGTTTCCATGTCCCGTGTCCCTCATTGTCCCTGTCCTGTCCCTGGTTTCCATGTCCCGTGTCCCTCATTGTCCCTGTCCTGTCCCTGGTTTCCATGTCCCGTGTCCCTCATTGTCCCTGTCCTGTCCCTGGTTTCCGTGTCCCGTGTCCCTCATTTTCTGTCCCACTCCTGTGGGTCCCAGCTCTCCCCTCTGTGCCCTGTGTGGCTGCACAGGCAGGGATGCTGCTCACAGTCACTCTGGGCACTGCCTGATTCCTTTGGGAATGGGCGGTGCCTGATTCCCAGGGCGCTGGAATTCCTTTGGGAATGGGCAGTGCCTGATTCCCAGGGCTCTGGAATTCCTTTGGGAATGGGCAGTGCCTGATTCCCAGAGCTCTGGAATTCCTTTGGGAATGGGCAGTGCCTGATTCCCAGAGCTCTGGAATTCCTTTGGGAATGGGCAGTGCCCGATTCCTTTGGGAATGGGCAGTGCCTGATTCCCGGGGCGCTGGAATTCCTTTGGGAATGGGCAGTGCCTGATTCCCGGGGCTCTGGAATTCCTTTGGGAATGGGCAGTGCCTGATTCCCGGGGCACTGGAATTCCTTTGGGAATGGGCAGTGCCTGATTCTCGGGGCTCTGGAATTCCTTTGGGAATGGGCAGTGCCTGATTCCCGTGGCTCTGGAATTCCTTTGGGAATGGGCAGTGCCTGATTCCCGGGGCTCTGGAATTCCTTTGGGAATGGGCAGTGCCTGATTCCCGGGTCTCTGGAATTCATTGGGAATGGGCAGTGCCTGATTCCCGGGCTCTGGAATTCCTTTGGGAATGGGCAGTGCCTGATTTCCAATTCCTTTGGGAATGGGCAGTGCCCGATTCCTTTGGGAATGGGCAGTGCCTGATTCCCGGGGCGCTGGAATTCCTTTGGGAATTCCTTTGGGAATGGGCAGTGCCTGATTCCCAGGGCACTGGAATTCCTTTGGGAATGGGCAGTGTCTGATTACTTTGGGAATGGGCAGTGCCTGATTCCCGTGGCTCTGGAATTCCTTTGAGAATGGGCAGTGCCTGATTCCCGGGCTCTGGAATTCCTTTGGGAACGGGCAGTGCCTGATTCCCGGGCTCTGGAATTCCTTTGGGAATGGGCAGTGCCTGATTCCCGGGCTCTGGAATTCCTTTGGGAATTCCTTTGGGAATGGGCAGTGCCTGATTCCCGGGGCTCTGGAATTCCTTTGGGAATGGGCAGTGCCTGATTCCCGGGGCTCTGGAATTCCTTTGGGAACGGGCAGTGCCTGATTCCCGGGGCTCTGGAATTCCTTTGGGCAGTGCCTGATTCCCGGGTCTCTGGAATTCCTTTGGGAATGGGCAGTGCCTGATTCCCAGGGCTCTGGAATTCCTTTGGGAATGGGCAGTGCCTGATTCCCGGGTCTCTGGAATTCCTTTGGGAATGGGCAGTGCCTGATTCCCGGGGCTCTGGAATTCCTTTGGGAATGGGCAGTGCCTGATTACTTTGGGAATGGCAGTGCCTGATTCCCAGGGCTCTGGAATTCCTTTGGGAATGGGCAGTGCCTGATTACTTTGGGAATGGGCAGTGCCTGATTCCCGGGGCTCTGGAATTCCTTTGGGAATGGGCAGTGCCTGATTCCCGGGCTCTGGAATTCCTTTGGGAATGGGCAGTGCCTGATTACTTTGGGAATGGGCAGTGCCTGATTCCCGGGGCTCTGAAATTCCTTTGGGAATGGGCAGTGCCTGATTCCCGGGCTCTGGAATTCCTTTGGGAATGGGCAGTGCCTGATTACTTTGGGAATGGGCAGTGCCTGATTCCCGGGGCTCTGGAATTCCTTTGGGAATGGGCAGTGCCTGATTCCTTTGGGAATGGGCAGTGCCTGATTCCCGGGGCTCTGGAATTCCTTTGGGAATGGGCAGTGCCTGATTCCCGGGCTCTGGAATTCCTTTGGGAACGGGCAGTGCCTGATTACCTTGGGAATGGGCAGTGCCTGATTCCCAGGCTCTGGAATTCCTTTGGGAATGGGCAGTGCCTGATTCCTTTGGGAACGGGCAGTGCCTGATTCCCGTGGCTCTGGAATTCCTTTGGGAATGGGCAGTGCCTGATTCCCAGGCTCTGGAATTCCTTTGGGAATGGGCAGTGCCTGATTCCCGGGCTCTGGAATTCCTTTGGGAATGGGCAGTGCCTGATTACTTTGGGAATGGGCAGTGCCTGATTCCCGTGGCTCTGGAATTCCTTTGGGAATGGGCAGTGCCTGATTCCCGGGGCTCTGGAATTCCTTTGGGAATTCCTTTGGGAATTCCTTTGGGAATGGGCAGTGCCTGATTCCCAGAGCTCTGGAATTCCTTTGGGAATGGGCAGTGCCTGATTCCCGGGGCTCTGGAATTCCTTTGGGAATGGGCAGTGCCTGATTCCCAGGGCTCTGGAATTCCTTCGGGAATGGGCAGTGCCTGATTCCCGGGCTCTGGAATTCCTTTGGGAATGGGCAGTGCCCGATTCCTTTGGGAATGGGCAGTGCCTGATTCCCGGGGCTCTGGAATTCCTTTGGGAATGGGCAGTGCCTGATTCCTTTGGGAATGGGCAGTGCCTGATTCCCAGGGCTCTGGAATTCCTTTGGGAATGGGCAGTGCCTGATTCCTTTGGGAATGGGCAGTGCCTGATTCCCGGGGCTCTGGAATTCCTTTGGGAATTCCTTTGGGAATGGGCAGTGCTTGATTCCTTTGGGAATGGGCAGTGCCTGATTCCCAGGGCTCTGGAATTCCTTTGGGAATGGGCAGTGCCTGATTCCCGGGCTCTGGAATTCCTTTGGGAATGGGCAGTGCCTGATTTCCAATTCCTTTGGGAATGGGCAGTGCCTGATTCCCAGGGCTCTGGAATTCCTTTGGGAATTCCTTTGGGAATGGGCAGTGCTTGATTCCTTTGGGAATGGGCAGTGCCTGATTCCCGGGGCTCTGGAATTCCTTTGGGAAGGCGTTCCCTGCCCGTTTCCTGGGGCAGATTCCCTGTGAAGTCCCTCAGTCAGTCCGGCCCCGGAGCCCCCTGGGCTCCCTGCCAGCCCCGCTGCCCCCGCAGGACGTGGACGATCCCCTGCTGGAGATGAAGACCCCGGTGCTCTTCGTCATCGGGCAGAACTCGCTGCAGTGCAACGTGGAGGCCATGGAGGATTTCCGGGAGAAGCTCCGGGCGGATAACAGCCTGGTGGTGGTGGGGGGAGCGGATGACAACCTCAGGTGAGCTCTGCCAAGTGGGTTCTCTCCTCCTGGGGGTTCTGGGCAGCGTCTGAGCGTGCTGGGGGCATCCACCCCCAAATTTGGTGCTGGAACCAGGTGGGGATTGCATGAAAATGCTCCAGACTTGTCTGTGCTGGGAATAACTGCAGGAAAACCACGGGAATGGGCCTGACGTGGTGCTGGACCCAGCAGAGAGGAGATTTTGGAGCATCACAGGAGTCAGGAATCTCCAGCAGTGAAAATCAGTAAAGGAGGGGAAAGAAAGAAACCTAAAACTGACCCTGGGTGTGCAGACAGAGCTCTGAAATGTCAGATTGGCTTTGCAAAGTGCTTTGGGGAGTCCCAAAAAGGATCTTTTTCCTCACCAGGTGAAGAACGATGGGAATGTGCTCATGGAAAAACATGAATTTCCACCTGTTTTGGTTCTTCTTTACCCCTAGGATAAGCAAAGCCAAAAAGAAGTCGGAAGGCCTGACCCAGAGCATGGTGGACAGGTGCATCCAGGTAACCACGGGGATCTTCCCTTTGCACCTCAAAAGGGAAAGAACCTGTACTGGGGTGTTCTGGAGTCCAACTGGGATGGGCTGGATTGGAGGGAATCTTCTCCTGAGGGGGTTTGGAGGGGAGGTGTGAGATCTCCCTGGGGTGCACCTCAACCAGGGAGCAGCTTCCTGAGTGTCCCAGCATGTCTGCCTGGGGACACAGCAGCATTTGGGGAGAAACGTGTCCTGAATCAGTGATTTGTGAGCTTCTCTGAGAAATCTGGGAGAGAAATCTGGGAGAGAAATTTGTGAGCTTCTCTGAGAAATCCGTGTCCTCTGTGGGAGCCTCCGGGGGTTTCCTGCAGAACATCAAACCCCCGGAGCAGTGTCTGTGTATCCTGGGAATGCTCCATTCCCTCGCTGGAGCTGTGGAGAGCTCAGAGCCCTGCCCAGCGCTGATCCTGCTCCGTGTCCCCAATTCCCAGGATGAGATTGCAGATTTCCTGACGGGCGTGCTGACCCGCGCCGAGAGCCACGCGGGCTCCGAGCCGCGCGACCTGGACGCCGAGAAGAAGAAGAAGCCCCGTGAGTGCAGCAGGAGGGATCTGCCCTTCGAGCTGCCCGAGAGGAGCAGCAGGCCCGCCTCCCCCGCCGCCAAAGTGCCGGCCTCGCCCTCAGGCTCCGAGGTGGGAGCTCTTCCCGGGTAATTCCAGCTGGGGCTGTGGAAACAGAGGGGGCTGTGCCAACAGAATCTGTGCTGGGAGAGGGAGGTGGGAGGATACCCAGGGGGGTGTGGCCTCAGAGGAGGTTTTGATGAGAAAAATCATCAAATCATTTGGAAAAATGATCTCGTGGGAAGGGTTGTAAGGCTTTGGAGCAGGCTGGTGGAGTCACCACCCCAGGAGTGCCCAAAGCACTGGGGACAGGGCTCAGTGGTGACCGTGCTGTTGCCAGTGGTTCTTGATGATCTTGATCTTTTCCAGCCTTAAAAACCCCAGCATTCTCGTGGCAAGGGGGATGAGCCCTCAGCCCCACGAGCTCAGGGCCAGGGCTGCCTCGGGCTGAGTGTCCCTCTGTCCCAGCAGGACCTGTCCAGCGTGTCCAGCAGCCCCACGTCCAGCCCCAAGGCCAAGGTGGCCGCGCTGGCGCTGCCCAAGCCCAGCCAGGCGGGCCCCACGCAGCTGCAGAGGAGGCAGGTGCCGAGGCCAGACGCTGTCCTGACCCACAAGCAGGCACAAGGTAATTCCCTGCAGCTCCCCCACCCTTCCAGCAGCCCGAATTTCGGTTTTTCTCTCTCTGGACCTGTGCAGGTTTTTATTTTCCGAGTCCTGTCTTGAATTCCGAGCTCCCCGTGGCAGCTTTGTCTGCAGCCCAGCCCTTGGAGGGTTGGAATTAGGTTGGAAATGGTGTTTCTGCAGCTTGTGGAGCCTCCCTGCTGTGGGAAGTGGGCAGGATTTTCTCTCTGGCTGACCAAAGCCCCTGTAGCCTGCTCGGATCCCTTTGGGACACCCTACTGGGGGTCTCCTTCACGCCTGCTTGGGGAGACACTGGAGGGGCTCAGGAGGTTGAGGCTGTTGAGTTGAGGTGGAAATTGGGGGATTTGGGGAATTACAGAACCCTCCTGCAGCAAATGGCCTGTGGCAAACCTGCTGTGGATGGGAGCTGTGGGGTTTGTGTCCTGCTGGAGGCTGGGAAAGACCGACCTGGTAAAGGTCTGGGGTGAACGTTGGGAGTTCAGGGAGCGCCTTTGGGGCTGAGGATCCCTCCTGGCAAATTCCTGCAGCACTGGGGGATGTTCTCATCCTCCCTCCTCTCTGTGCCGTGCTCAGGGCAGGCTGTGGGTGTCACCTGCCGCCACCCATGGGTGTCACCTGCAGCCATCCATGGTGTCACCTGCAGCCACCCATGGGTGTCACCTGCAGCCACCCATGGGTGTCACCTCAGCTGTGACCCCGCAGTGCCCTGGGTGTCACCTGAGCTGTGACCCTGCAGTGCCATCCATGGTGTCACCTGAGCTGTGACCCTGCAGTGCCATCCATGGTGTCACCTCAGCTGTGACCCCGCAGTGCCATCCATGGTGTCACCTCAGCTGTGACCCCGCAGTGCCCTGGATGTCACCTGAGCTGTGACCCCGCAGTGCCATGGGTGTCACCTGAGCTGTGACCCTGCAGTGCCATCCATGGTGTCACCTCAGCTGTGACCCCGCAGTGTCCCCGGCTCAGGGCTCCGGGGTTTGTTCCTGTGCTGCCGTCGCTTCCCAGGGGCACGGGGAGGGCAGGAGGAGGCTCTGTGGGGAGCTGTGCCCTGGGGCCTGGTTCTGCTGGGAGTGCTGCGGTGATCCCTGGTGATCCCTGGTGATCCCTGGTGATCCCTGGTGATTCCTGGTGCCTGGTTCTGCTGGGAGTGCTGCGGTGATCCCTGGTGATTCCTGGTGCCTGGTTCTGCTGGGAATGCTGTGGTGATTCCTGGTGATTCCTGGCGGTTCCTGGTGGTTCCTGGTGGTGCCTGGTTCTGCTGGGAATGCTCTGGTGATCCCTGGTGATCCCTGGTGATTCCTGGTGATCCCTGGTGATTCCTGGTGCCTGGTTCTGCTGGGAATGCTCTGGTGATCCCTGGTGATTCCTGGTGATTCCTGGTGCCTGGTTCTGCTGGGAATGCTGCGGTGATCCCTGGTGATTCCTGGTGGTTCCTGGTGGTTCCTGGTGATTCCTGGTGCCTGGTCATGCCAGGAATGCTCTGGTGGTTCCCAGTGTTTCCCAGTGGTTCCCAGTCCTGCCGGCAGTGCTGTAGTGATCCCCGGTGGTTCCCGGTGCCCGGTCGTGCCAGCAGTGTTGCTGTGGTTCCCGGTGGTTCCCAGTGGTTCCCAGTCCTGCCAGCAGTGCTGCGGTGGTTCCTGGTGATTCCCAGTGGTTCCCGGTGGTTCCCAGTCATGCTGGCAGTGCTGCAGTGGTTCCTGGTGATTCCTGGTGGTTCCTGGTGATTGCTGGTGCCTGGTCATGCCAGGAATGCTCTGGTGATTCCTGGTGCCTGGTCCTGCTGGGAATGCTCTGCTGGTTCCTGGTGATTCCCGGTGGTTCCCGGTGCCCGGTTGTGCTGGCAGTGCTGCGGTGGTTCCTGGTGATTCCTGGTGGTTCCCAGTCCTGCCGGCAGTGCTGCTGTGATTCCCGGTGGTTCCCGGTGGTTCCCGGTGGTTCCCGGTGCCCGGTTGTGCTGGCAGTGCTGTGGTGGTTCCTGGTGATTCCCGGTGGTTCCCGGTGCCCGGTTGTGCTGGCAGTGCTGTGGTGGTTCCTGGTGATTCCCGGTGGTTCCCGGTCATGCTGGAAGTGCTGCTATGGTTCCCGGTGATTCCCAGTGGTTCCTGGTGGTTCCCAGTGATTCCCGGTGGTTCCCAGTGGTTCCCAGTCCTGCCGGCAGTGCTGCTGTGGTTCCTGTTGGTTCCCAGTGGTTCCCAGTGGTTCCCAGTCCTGCCGGCAGTGTTGCTGTGGTTCCTGGTGGTTCCCAGTGGTTCCTGGTTGTGCCGGCAGTGCTGTGGTGATTCCCAGTGGTTCCCAGTGGTTCCCAGTGGTTCCCAGTCCTGCCGGCAGTGCTGCTGTGGTTCCCAGTGGTTCCCAGTGGTTCCCAGTCCTGCCGGCAGTGCTGCTGTGGTTCCCAGTGGTTCCCAGTGGTTCCCAGTCCTGCCGGCAGTGCTGCTGTGGTTCCCGGTGGTTCCCGGTGCCCAGTAGTGCCGGCAGTGCTGCGGTGGTTCCTGGTGATTCCCGGTGGTTCCCGGTGCCCAGTAGTGCCGGCAGTGCTGCGGTGGTTCCTGGTGGTTCCCAGTGGTTCCTGGTGATTCCCAGTGGTTCCCGGTGGTTCCCAGTCGTGCCGGCAGTGCTGTGGTGATTCCCAGTGGTTCCCAGTGGTTCCCGGTGGTTCCCAGTCGTGCCGGCAGTGCTGTGGTGATTCCCGGTGATTCCCAGTGATTCCCGGTGGTTCCCAGTGGTTCCCACTGGTTCCCAGTCCTGCCGGCAGTGCTGTGATGATTCCCGGTGGTTCCCAGTGGTTCCCGGTGGTTCCCGGTGGTTCCCAGTGGTTCCCGGTGGTTCCCGGTGGTTCCCGGTGATTCCCAGTGGTTCCCAGTGGTTCCCAGCAGTGCTGCTGTGGTTCCCGGTGGTTCCCAGTGGTTCCCAGCAGTGCTGCTGTGGTTCCCGGTGGTTCCCAGTGGTTCCCGGTGATTCCCAGTGGTTCCCGGTGGTTCCCAGTGGTTCCCAGTGGTTCCCAGTGGTTCCCGGTGGTTCCCAGTGGTTCCCGGTGATTCCCAGTGGTTCCCGGTGGTTCCCAGTGGTTCCCAGCAGTGCTGCTGTGGTTCCCGGTGGTTCCCAGTGGTTCCCGGTGGTTCCCAGTGGTTCCCGGTGGTTCCCGGTGGTTCCCAGTGGTTCCCGGTGATTCCCAGTGGTTCCCGGTGGTTCCCAGTGGTTCCCAGCAGTGCTGCTGTGGTTCCCGGTGGTTCCCAGTGGTTCCCGGTGGTTCCCAGTGGTTCCCGGTGGTTCCCAGTGGTTCCCGGTGGTTCCCGGTGATTCCCAGTGGTTCCCGGTGATTCCCAGTGGTTCCCGGTGATTCCCAGTGGTTCCCGGTGGTTCCCAGTGGTTCCCAGCAGTGCTGCTGTGGTCCCAGCCGGCGCTGCCCGGGGCTGCTCTCACACCTCCCGGCTGCTCTCGGTGCAGCCCAGCCGAGCTCAGCCCTGTCCCCTCCGGTGCTGGGGGCTGCAGGGGCTCTGCCAGGGGAGCTGTCCCAGGCCGGGCCGTGCCCGGGCCGTGTCTCCCGGGGCTGCATCCGCCGTGTCCGGAGCTGCTCCTGCTCCGAGTCCCCTCCTGGGGGTCTTTGTCCCCTGCAGAGCCGGGCTGTGATTCTGTAATTCTCTCTGATTCATTTCAGCTCAGTTTGCTGCTTTTCTGAAACAAAACATGCTGGTGAGGAAAGCTCTTCCTCCTGGCACCTCCTCATGTCTCTTTGGTGAGTATCTCCTCACTCCTCGCTGTCTCTCTCCCTGTCTGCCTCCTTCTCTCTGCCTCTGCTGCCTTCCTCCGTCATCCTCCTCTGCCCTGCCCTGGGGCTGTGTCCCCTGCCCCAGGGCTGTGTCCCCATGTCCCCTGCCCTGGGGCTGTGTCCCCTGGTCCCCTGCCCTGGAGCTGTGGCCTGCCGTGTCCCCTGCCCTGTGACAGGGAAAGGGTGATGGATCAGGGATGGCTTTGGAAGGCGCTGATGGATCAGAGATGGCTTTGGAAGGTGCTGATGGAGCAGGGATGGCTTTGGAAGGTTCTGATGGATCAGAGATGGCTTTGGAAGGTGCTGATAGGTCAGGGATGGCTTTGGAAGATTCTGCTGGAGCAGAGATGGCTTTGGGAAGGCCCTGATGGATCAGAGATGTCTCTGGGAAGGTTCTCTGGATCAGGGATGGCTTTGGGATGGCCTCAATGGATCAGGGATGGCTTTGGAAGGCCCTGATGGATCAGGGATGGCTTTGGAAGGTGCTGATAGGTCAGGGATGGCTTTGGAAGGCCCTGATGGATCAGGGATGGCTTTGGAAGGTGCTGATAGGTCAGGGATGGCTTTGGAAGGTGCTGATGGATCAGGGATGGCTTTGGAAGGTTCTGATGGATCAGGGATGGCTTTGGAAGGCCCTGATGGATCAGGGATGGCTTTGGAAGGCCCTGATGGATCAGGGATGGCTTTGGAAGGCGCTGATGGATCAGGGATGGCTTTGGAAGGTTCTGATGGATCAGGGATGGCTTTGGAAGGTTCTGATGGATCAGGGACAGGGACTGTCTGCACCAGGGACACAGAGGTGACAGTCAGAGCACCCAGAGGTGGCGGAGCGTGCCGTGCTCCGAGGGGTGGCTTTGGGAGTGCAGGCTGTCCCGGGATGTCACCTGCCACCCTCAGTGGCAGTGCCTGTGTGGGTCTGGGGTCAGCAGAGGGAGGAACCCGAGGCGTTGGGAGGCTGCAGTTGTCACTCGAGCTGGCAGTGTCCCTTCTCCTTCGGGGTGGCCCCGGGGCTGAGCTGCCCCTGGGCACCCTGAACGCTCTGCAGCCTCCTCCTGAGGCAGGCACTGCCCCGAGCTGGGGCCTCAGGGCATTCTCCTCCTCTCCAGCCTGGTTTGAACCTCCCTTGCTCCTGGAGCCTGCTGTGAGCCTGGCCCTGTGCCCTGGGGCAGGGACACCTGCAGGGGACCTGCAGGGGATGTGCAGAGCCTGGCCTGGCCTGGTCAGGGGCTAATTAACAGCTCTGGATTCATTAGTGCTGCCTTGGCTGCCTCAGGTGTGAGACAGGATCTGGGGGGAGCCTTTGATGTGGGAATGGGATGGGAAGAGGCAGCCAGCCCTTGCTGGCACGGGCAGGAGCAGGGGGGACACACAGGGACACAGCTGGGTCACCGGGCTCTAAGGGGACAGGGACACAGCTGGGTCATTGGACTCCCAGGGGACACAGAGGGACACAGCTGGGCCACCAGGGACACACAGGGACACAGCTGGGTCACTGAGCTCTAAGGGGACACAGGGACACAGCTGGGTCACCAGGGACACAGATGGACACAGGGACACAGCTGGGCCACCAGGGACACAGAGGGACACAGCTGGGTCCCCAGGGACACACAGGGACACAGGGACACAGCTGGGTCACCGGGCTCTAGGGGACACAGGGACACAGCTGGGTCACCAGGGACACACAGGGACACAGCTGGGTCACCGGGCTCTAGGGGACACAGGGACACAGCTGGGTCACCAGGGACACACAGGGACACAGCTGGGTCACCAGGGTCACACAGGAACACAGCTGGGCCACCAGGGACACACAGGGACACAGCTGGGTCACCAGGGACACACAGGGACACAGCTGGGTCACCAAGGACACAGAGGGACACAGCTGGGTCCCCAGGGACACAGGGACACAGCTGGGTCACCGGGCTCTAGGGGACACAGGGACACAGCTGGGTCACCAGGGACACAGGGACACAGGGACACAGCTGGGTCACCGAGCTCCCAGGGGACACAGGGACACAGCTGGGTCACCAGGGTCACACAGGGACACAGCTGGGCCACCAGGGACACAGCTGGGTCACCAGGGACACAGAGGGACACAGCTAGGTCACCAGGCTCTAAGGGGACACAGGGACTCAGCTGGGTCACCGGGCACCCAGGGGGCACAGCTGGGTCACCAGGGACACAGAGGGGCACAGGGACACAGCTGGGTCACCAGGCTCTAAGGGGACACAAGGACACAGCTGGGTCACCGGGCTCTAGGGGACACAGGGACACAGCTGGGTCACTGAGCTCCCAGGGGACACAGGGACACAGCTGGGTCACCAGGCTCTAAGGGGACACAAGGACCAGCTGGGTCACCGGGCTCTAGGGGACACAGGGACACAGCTGGGTCACCGGGCTCTAGGGGACACAGGGACACAGCTGGGTCACTGAGCTCCCAGGGGACACAGGGACACAGCTGGGTCACCGGGCTCTAAGGGGACACAGCTGGGTCACCGGGCTCTAAGGGGACACAAGGACACAGCTGGGTCACCGGGCTCCCAGGGGACACAGGGACACAGCTGGGTCACCGGGCTCTAAGGGGACACAGCTGGGTCACCGGGCTCTAAGGGGACACAAGGACACAGCTGGGTCACCGGGCTCTAGGGGACACAGGGACACAGCTGGGTCACCGGGCTCTAAGGGGACACAGCTGGGTCACCGGGCTCTAAGGGGACACAAGGACACAGCTGGGTCACCGGGCTCTAAGGGGACACAAGGACACAGCTGGGTCACCAGGGACACACAGGGACACAGCTGGGTCACTGAGCTCCCAGGGGACACAGGGACACAGCTGGGTCACCAGGCTCTAAGGGGACACAGGGACACAGCTGGGTCGCTGCCTGCCGGTGCTCTGAGGGCCACCCTGTGCCCGTGCATGTGCCACTCGCTGTCCTGCTTGGCTGCTGGCCCTGGGCTGGGCTCTCTTGGCTGCTTTGGCTGCACGTTGGGAGCCCCGGGAATGCTGCACGAGGGACGGGCTGGAGGTGACAGCACCGCCCGGGGAGCAGAGCGGCCTCAAAACGCTCGGGGTCCCCTGGGATTTGGGGCTGTGGCTGCAGACAGGTCCTGCCCCCACAGCTGCAGGTGTGGAGGTGATACACAGCCTGTAAATATGTGCATGTACACACCTCCGTGGGTTTTATATCATTGATCTGTATCAGATGTTCAGCAGTAAGCAGGGAGGGACATCTTGGCCTGTTGAATCCGTGGCTGGGATGCCCAGGGCCCTCTGGAATGAGGAATTCTCAGCATTCCAGGCTGGGGCAGGGGCACTGTACCCTGTGGTGGCAGAGGTGTGGGTGGGCAGGATGTGGCAGCTGGTGGCCGTGTCCCGGGGCTGCCCCTGTGGGTCCTCTGTGCTTTTTGGGGTGGCCCTGGCCTTGGGGAGCTCGTGCTTCAGGCAGGATGTGACAGATGAAGGGAACGCTGCTGTGGAGGAGAGCTCTCAGCCTGTGGGGTTTGGGGGGCCTGGCTCTGCTGCAGCACCTCCTCTGCCCCACTTGGTGCCTCTCACACCCTGCCCAGCCCTGGAGGGGCTGCTGGGGCTCCTCGGGCTGTGCTGGAGCAGCAGCTGGGCTCAGCTCTGGTCCTCTGTGCCTGCCAGCCCACGCCTTGTCCCTCACCTGGCACTCAGGGCTGCACGAGGGGCCTGATGCCAGGATTTTGGGCTGAAAACGTCCCTGTGGAGTTGTGGCATCGCTGCCCGCAGCTGCTGCAGAGCCAGAGCCACCCTTCCACTGCCAGGAGGACACTGAGGGGCAGCAGTGTGCTCAGAGAAGGGAAACGGAGCTGGGGAAGGGTCTGGAGCACAGGGCTGAGGAGGAGCAGCTGAGGGAGCTGGGGGTGCTTAGCCCGGAGAAAAGGAGGCTCGGGGGGAAACTCCTCACTCTCTGAACTCCAGAAGGAAGGAGCAGTGAGAAGTGAACCAGTGAAATGGCCTGGAGCACCTGGAGGCAGCAGTGGGATCTCAGGCAGGGCTCAGGGTTCTGTGCAGCTGGGCAGGCTGGCACGGAGGCAGCAGTGGGATCCCAGCTAGGACAGGCTCAGGGTTCTGTGCATGGCAGCTGGGCAGGCTGGCACGGAGGCAGCAGTGGGAGCTCATTTAGGACAGGCTCAGGGTTCTGTGCATGGCAGCTGGGCAGGCTGGCACGGAGGCAGCTGTGGGATCTGATTTAGGACAGGCTCAGGGTTCTGTGCAGCTGGGCAGGCTGGCACGGAGGCAGCTGTGGGATCTGATTTAGGACAGGCTCAGGGTTCTGGGCATGGCAGCTGGGCAGGCTGGCACGGAGGCAGCTGTGGGAGCTCATTTAGGACAGGCTCAGGGTTCTGTGCATGGCAGCTGGGCAGGCTGGCACGGAGGCAGCAGTGGGATCTGATTTAGGACAGGCTCAGGGTTCTGTGCATGGCAGCTGGGCAGGCTGGCACGGAGGCAGCTGTGTGCATGGGCATGTTCCCTCCCCGGCACGCCCTGCGTGCTCAGACAGCTCCTTCTGTGTCCCCCAGTTCCAGTGTCCTCAGAGCACTCGGAAGGGGCTGACAGAGAGGATGTGCGAGTGCAGCTGAAGAGGCAGCAGAGCCCCAGCCCGACCCCGTGCACCAAAGCCTCCAAACGAGCCAAAATCAAGGTGACCATTGTCTCCCACGGCGATGGCGCGGGCGCCGGAGCAGCCCTGGGCACCCAGGCAGAAAGTGAGTCCTGACTGCAGCTGGCTGTGGCCGTGCCCCGGGGCAAGGGGAGGGAGCTGCGGGTCCTTACCGTGATTTGGGGAGGGTTTAGCTGCAGGGAAGAGGTGCAGACTGCAGGTGTGAGTGGCGGGGGCAGCCTGGCAGGCGGGGCTGGGCAATTCCACACTCCTGAAAACAGCCCCGAGCTGGGATCCTGCACCTCCCTCGGGGCGTGCACCTCCCAGAGCCTGGGGCTGCTGCTGGGAGCAGGGTACTGGTGCTGCTGGTGCTGCTGGGAGCAGGGTACTGGTGCTGCTGGTGCTGCTGGGAGCAGCGTGCTGGTGCTGCTGGTGCTGCTGGGAGCAGGGTACTGGTGCTGCTGGTGCTGCTGGGAGCAGGGTACTGGTGCTGCTGGTGCTGCTGGTGCTGCTGGGAGCAGGGTACTGGTGCTGCTGGTGCTGCTGGGAGCAGGGTACTGGTGCTGCTGGTGCTGCTGGTGCTGCTGGGAGCAGGGTACTGGTGCTGCTGGTGCTGCTGGTGCTGCTGGTGCTGCTGGTGCTACTGGGATCAGGATGGATGTTGCTCCTGCTGGGAGCAGGGTACTGGTGCTGCTGGGAGCAGAATGGATGTTTGTCCTACTGGGAGCAGCGTGCTGGTGCTGCTGGTGCTGCTGGGAGCAGGATGGGTGTTGGTCCTGCTGGGAGCAGGGTGCTGGTGCTGCTGGTGCTGCTGGGAGCAGGGTGCTGGGAGCAGGGTGGATGTTTGTCCTGCTGGGAGCAGGGTGGATCTTTGTCCTGCTGGGAGCAGGGTGGATGTTTGTCCTGCTGGGAGCAGTGTGCTGGGAGCAGGGTGTTGGTCCTGCTGGGAGCAGGGTGCTGGGAGCAGGATGGGTGTTGGTCCTGCTGGGAGCAGGGTGCTGGCAGCAGGGTGTTGGTCCTGCTGGGAGCAGGGTGCTGCTGGTCCTGCTGCACCCCTTGCTCCGCGTTCCTCCCGCCTGGAACTCGCTGCTGTTTGAGGGGTGTTGGCGAAGTTCCTCCCTCTGGAAGAGTTTTGTGCGCTCCCATTCCCCCGTGCAGCGGAGCTGCCCGCTCTGCTGGTGCCCCTGGGGCCTGGCACGGCACACCTGGGATTCACATCCCAGCACACCCCGGCTCCCAGCCGGCCTCTGCACCCCGGGAAATGCCCGAGGAGTGATGGGGATGCTCCATCTTCTTCCCCTGAGCCTCCACAGGAGAGGCCAGGAGCTCTGGCTGCTGTCCCCTCAGGTCTCTCAGCACTTTCCTCGTGCCCCAGCTCCTCAGAGCAGTCCCTGCCTGTGGAATTTGTGGAATCAGAGGTCAGCGGCGCCGTTCTGCTGGGAAATCCGAGGTTTTCAAAGCTGGGAAACAACTCTGCTCCTTTCCAAGCGCCTCTGCCAGTCCAACAGCTCTGAGCTGTGACAAAACACAAATCCACATCCTCCTGGAAGGTTTCACTTGATCTTCTGGCAGCTTTGAAAACCTCTGGTTCTGGAATCTTTTTTTTTTTCTTTTTAATCTTTTTTTTTAATTTTCCGAACTTTACTTCTTTTCACAGAAAGGAAATGAATTGCAGAAGTAAACATGAACCCAAACGAGAGTTGCCTCTTTGCCGGGTGTGAGCAGGAGGAATGCCCGAGGAAGGAATGCAGTTGTATCCCCCAGTGCTGCAATAAACAAATTCCGTGACTTGTTGCATCCCTGTGTATTTTGTAAAGTGTCTTTAACTAAGAATCCTTACAAAATCACCCAGATCCCAGCAACTCATGGAGGCAGGGATGGAACAGGAGGGGATTAGCGGAGAGAACCTTTAGGAGAGAATTTTACATTAGGGATTTGGGGGTTTCCTGACTGATTCCAGGCTGTTCTAACTGGATTTTGCTCCTCGCGGTCTCCAGCACGGTGCCTTGGGCTGGCACTCCTGGAGGAGGTGCCCCGGGGCTGGATGAGCCCCTGGGGTGCCTGCAGAGAGGGGGATCCCCGAGGAGCCCCAGGTCTGTGGGGCACAGGAGCTGAGCGTTCTCCTTTCTGTTTTGCAGTTGTCTCCGGGAAGCCGCTGCCCCTCGCCCAGCCCGTGCCCGGCGCCAAGGAGTTCTCAGGGCTGCTCTCCACCCCCAAGTGAGTGGGAATTCGGGAATTTTGGGGTTTTTTTCTGACAGGGTGGTCCCTGCGTGTGGAGCTTTCCCCTGTCTTGCTCCCCACTGGAATTTTCTGGTGTGGGGGAGACTCTGGGGCTCCTGAGAACTCCGTGCCAGCTGGGAGTGGAGGTGGTGTGGCTGTGGTTGTGTCTGGTGTGTTTTCCCAAACTCAGGTTTGTTCATCTCTGTCTTTGTCTACCTTTGGCAGAAATTCCATATTTCATCCTTCCCTTTGTTCCCTCTGGCATATTTGAATAAAAATAGCATTTTTATTGCCAGGGCAGGGCAAAGCAGCCTCAAAGCAGCTCGTGGAGGGCCTGAACTGGGCACAGGGATTCCTGTTGGGGAGTAAATCTCATGTTGACACCTTTTTTCCTCTTTTTCCCTTCCTAATTCAAGCTTTGGGAGGCTGGGCTCTGACTGACCCCGTTCCCAGAGGAGCCACAGCTGCCCCTGGATCCCTGGAAGTGCTGGAGGGCCCTGGGACAGTGGGAGATGTCCCTGCTGGTGGCACTGGATGGGCTTTGAGGCCCTTTCCAACCCAAACCATCCCAGGACTCTGTGGTGTGGGACAGGAGAGGAAGAGGAGCTGCTTTTAAATCCAGACTGGGGGTTCATCATGCAGGGGGTGTGCACAGGTTCCCAGCTCTCTCCCAGTTTGGAAATCCATGGATTTCTCAGTGATCTTTGTCTTGGCTGCTGCCCTGGGCACAGGGAAACTTCTCCTGGACCTGCTCATCGTCTTCAAGGCTTTTTCCAGCCTTCCCAGCCTGCGGTTCCCTCGCTGTGGCTGTGCAGCTCAGCCCCCTCCTCCCGCGGCCCTGCTGCTGGGGGCAGCACCAGAGCTGCCCCTGCCAGCCCTCACTGGGGTCTCTCCCTTCCGTCCTAGGCTGAGCTCAGGCGCAGAGGCCTCGCTGAGCCCGGCTCAGCCCAGCAGCTCCGCCCCCAGCGCCTTCCACGCCCTGCAGAGCCGGCTGGTGGCCAGCGGCACGCACGGCCTGCCAGCCCAGCCGGGCCCGGCCCTGCCAGGTACCCCTGCCCTGCCAGGTACCCCCCTGCCAGGTACCCCTGCCCCGCCAGGTACCCCCTGCCCTGCCAGGTACCCCCCTGCCCTGCCAGGTACCCCTGCCCTGCCAGATACCCCTGCCAGGTACCCCCTGCCCTGCCAGGTACCCCCTGCCCTGCCAGGTACCCCTGCCCTGCCAGATACCCCTGCCAGGTACCCCCTGCCCCGCCAGGTACCCCCTGCCCTGCCAGGTACCCCCTGCCCTGCCAGGTACCCCTGCCCTGCCAGATACCCCTGCCAGGTACCCCCTGCCCCGCCAGGTACCCCCTGCCCTGCCAGGTACCCCCTGCCCTGCCAGGTACCCCTGCCCTGCCAGATACCCCTGCCAGGTACCCCCTGCCCTGCCAGGTACCCCCTGCCCCGCCAGGTACCCCCTGCCCTGCCAGGTACCCCTGCCCTGCCAGGTACCCCTGCCCTGCCAGATACCCCTGCCAGGTACCCCTGCCCCGCCAGGTACCCCCTGCCCTGCCAGGTACCCCCTGCCCTGCCAGGTACCCCCTGCCCTGCCAGTGACCCCCTGTCCTGCCAGGTACCCCCAGCCCTGCCCGGTACCCCCCAGCCCTGCCCGGTACCCCTGCCCTGCCAGGTACCCCCTGCCCTGCCGGTGACCCCCTGCCAGGTACCCCCTGCCCTGCCAGGTACCCCCACCCTGCCAGGTACCCCCTGCCCTGCCAGGTACCCCCTGCCAGGTACCCCCTGCCAGGTACACCCTGCCCTGCCAGGTACCCCCGCCCTGCCAGGTACCCCCTGCCCTGCCAGGTACCCCCTGCCAGGTACCCCTGGGCCCTGCCAGGTACCCCAGCCCTGCCCGAGGAGGGGAGGGGGCGGCTGGGGGAGCCTCTGCTGCTGTCCCGGCCTGAGGTGGGGCTGGGGGGGCTCTGCTGTGGTGGGGTGACCTGGGAATTGTGGAACGAGGAGACACCAAAACCTCCCCAGCCCCCTCTGCAGCTGCAGCAGGGAGATGGAGCCGTGCCAGGGGGTGTCATGGTGGGTTTGGGGAAGGTTCCTCCCCCAGAGGTGCTGGCACTGCCCAGGGAATGGGCACGGCCCCGAGGCTGCCGGAGCTCCACGAGAGCTTGGACAGCGCTGCCAGGGTGGGAATTTGGGGTGTCTGTGCAGGGCTCCAGGGTGGGAATTTGGGGTGTCTGTGCAGGGCCCCAGGGTGGGAATTTGGGGTGTCTGTGCAGGGCCCCAGGGTGGGAATTTGGGGTGTCTGTGCAGGGCCCCAGGGTGGGAATTTGGGGTGTCTGTGCAGGGCCCCAGGGTGGGAATTTGGGGTGTCTGTGCAGGGCCCCAGGGTGGGAATTTGGGGTGTCTGTGCAGGGCCCCAGGGTGGGAATTTGAGGTGTCTGTGCAGCACTCCCAGGGTGGGAATTTGGGGTGTCTGTGCAGGGCTCCAGGGTGGGAATTTGGGGTGTCTGTGCAGAGCTCCAGGGTGGGGATTTGGGGTGACTGTGCAGAGCTCCAGGGTGGGGATTTGGGGTGACTGTGCAGCACCAGGGGCTGGATTGGTTGATCACAGTGGGTCCCTTTCCACTCAGGATATTCCACAATCCCATAAAACTGTGAGGGGATCCCCAGTGACCTCAGGGTGCTGTCACTGAAGAACAGCCCCGGGATTTGGTGGGTGCTCCCAGCCTGACTGTTCCTCTGTGTTTGCAGGGGCAGCCTCTGCCAGCAGCCTGCTCCAGGGGCTGAGCTTCAGCCTGCAGGACATGGGCTCCAAGTCCTCCAGCCTCCCTGGCAGCGCAGCCGCCGCCTCACCTGCACAGGTGAGCAGCTCTGGAGACCCCACAGGGCAGCTGGGGGGAAGAGGAGCTTTGGGGAGGCAGAGGGAGCCTGGGTGGGCCCTCTGGAGCAGAGGAGATGAGGGGTGAGCTCCTGGGGCTCCTGAGGCCTGGGAAAGGGCTCTGGGAGAAGCTGCTTCTGTGCAGCCGATGCCTGGGGAGGGCTGAGCTGGAGCAGAGACCGGGCAGAGCTGGAGAATAAAGCAGGGATTTATTGAAAAGCCTTTAGGAGACACCTTGGGCAGGACAAGAGCCTGGCCAGGGCTGCACCCAAGGTGGACCCAAAATGGGCACAAAATGGACACAAAATGGGCACAAAATGGACACAAAATGGACACAAATTGGACACAAAATGGCTAGTTGGTCATGAGATCTTACACTTTTACAAGTTTTGGTCCATTTGCACATTGGGGTTTAATTGTCCAATTCCAGCTGCAGGCTGTGAGGTCCCATCCTTCTTGTTCCTCCCTCCAGCCACCCTTGTTTGTGCTTTTGGGCTAGAAGTTGTCCTTGGTCCTCAGCAGAAAAGGATTTGTTTTGTGTCCCTGCTCTGTGAGGAGCTGAGTGACCCTGAGTGTGAGCTCAGAGCTGCACCCTGGGCAGCAGAGCCTGAAATACAGGAAGGATAAAACTGAGGGCATCACAGCCACCCCCAAAGTGCTGAGTTAGAGAACAGATTGAGAGGGGTCAGTGCTGGTTCCCTGTGATATCCTGGGAAAAGCCCCCAGGCAGCCCCTCAGTGTGAGGTACCCCAGGGAGTCACTGTGTCCCCGCAGAGTTCCAGGCTGAGCTGGGCTGTGCAGGCTGGGGGGGACAGACCCACCCAGCCCCAGCCCTGCCCGGGGAGGAGAGGGGAGCCCCCGAGGGCTGGGGAGGAGAGGGGAGCCCCCGAGGGCTGGGGAGGAGTGTGGGAGCCCCCGAGGGCTGGGGAGGAGAGGGGAGCCCCCGAGGGCTGGGGAGGAGTGTGGGAGCCCCCGAGGGCTGGGGAGGAGTGTGGGAGCCCCCGAGGGCTGGGGAGGAGAGGGGAGTCCCCGAGGGCTGGGGAGGAGTGTGGGAGCCCCCGAGGGCTGGGGAGGAGAGGGGAGCCCCCGAGGGCTGGGGAGGAGCGGGGAGCCCCCGAGGGCTGGGGAGGAGAGGGGAGCCCCCGAGGGCTGGGGAGGAGAGGGGAGCCCCCGAGGGCTGGGGAGGAGAGGGGAGCCCCCGAGGGCTGGGGAGGAGAGGGGACAGCCCTGCAGGGGCTCAGGGCTGCCTGTCCTCGCAGGGCTCGGCCGTGAAGGCGCCCGCGGCCCTGCAGAGCCTGGGGGCGCTGGGCACCGACGCGGGCGCCATCGTCCGCACCATCCCCGTGCCCACCTCGCTGGCCCTGGGCGCCTCGGCCGGCGCCAAGCCCACGGCCATCCACCAGCTGCTGGCCAACGGCGGGCTGGCCAAGCTGGCCAGCAGCCTGCCGGGGCTGGCACACATCTCCAACCAGGCCGCAGGTGAGCGGGGCAGGGAGGGAGGGGAGGGCAGGGAGGGGAGGGCAGGGAGGGAGGGGAGGGCAGGGAGGTGCTGCCAGGCCCTGGAGCGTTCCCCGAGCTCCTCCTGCCTGTGGTTCTGGTTTTTGGATGGCGTGAAAATATCGACACGTCTCTGGATGTGATGGTGAAAATGAGAGCGATCTTTGTTCCTCTGCATTCTCTATTTATAGAGAACTTCAGCACAATTCATGTGATTGGTCTTTAGGGTCTACACCCTTTTTGTAAACACCTTTTCCAGTCAGCATGTTGCAAAAACACCACCAGCTGATGCTTTTTCACCTCCAAGGCTTGTTTTGGTTTCCTCCTTAAGACTTTCCCAGGCCAGAACGAGCAGGTTGCTCACCTGTCTTTCACACAGACCCTGGCAGAGCCTGAAGCCTGAATTCAGACCATTGTCAGCACCCAGACCTGCCCTGTGGGCTGGAGGGGAGGCCCGGCCCCCTTTGGAGGCTCCGGCCCTGTTTGGAGGCTCCGGCCCCCTTTGGAGGAGGGGAGGCTCTGACCTTCCAGCCCCGTTTGGAGGCTCCGGCCCCGTCCCGGCCCCGTTTGGAGGTTCCTGCTGCCCCTGTCCCTGTCTCAGGGGCTCTCTGTGCTCCGCAGGGCTGAAGGCGCCCACCACCATCACGGTGACACTGCGGGGACAGCCCGGCCGCGTGGGCACCCTGGGGACACAGCCCCAGCTGGAGGAGCAGCCGCAGGGCCCGCAGGTAAGGGGGGATCTGTGCCTGTGGGACACAGTGAGCCACGCTCACCCCGGGAGTTCTCAGAAGGATAGAAAGAAAATGAGTGCTTATTCAAAATGTGATTTCTTTATATGCTGTTTACAGAGACCAGTGTGATTGGATGGGCAAAGTTAACACCTCTTCAACCACATTGGTCAAGCCAGAGGGTCAGCAAGAAGTCCCTCCTCTAAAAAGGATGAATAACATAGATACAGTTAGCAAAACATCTCCTTTTGTTTACAGCAAATTGCCTGGCAAAGAAATTTCACAAACCAAAACATCTCAGACATGAAATCAGGGCTGCAGCATTCCCCATTTCCCTGGCAGGGTGGGCATGGCTGCTCCCCTGGGCTGCTCCCAGCCCTCCCAGGGGTGGCTGTGCTGGGTTCCTGTTCCATCTCTGGGGCTGTGCAGTGTCCCTGTTTCCCCCTGGGCTGGGTTCTATCCCCCCGGGCTGTCCTGGGTTCTGTGCCCCCCTGGGCTGTGTTTTGTCCCCCCTGGGCTGTGCTGTGTCCCTGTGTCCCCCCTGTGCTGTGTTCTGTTCTCCCCTGGGCTGTGTTTTGTCCCCTCTGGGCTGTGTCCCTGTCCCCCGGGCTGTGCTGTGTCCCTGTGTCCCCCCGGGCTGTGTCCCTGTCCCCTCTGGGCTGTGTCCCTGTCCCCTCTGGGCTGTGCTGTGTTCCTGTGTCCCCCCTGTGCTGTGTCCCTGTCCCCTATGGGCTGTGTCCCTGTGTCCCCCTGTGCTGTGTCCCTGTCCCCTCTGGACTGTGTCCCTGTTCCAAGTTGTGGCTGTGCTGTGTCCCTGTTCAGCTCTGGGCTGTGTTTTGTCCCCCCTGGGCTGTGTCCCTGTCCCCTATGGGCTGTGCTGTGTCCCTGTGTCCCCCCTGTGCTGTGTCCCTGTCCCCTGGGCTGTGCTGTGTCCCTGTTCCATCTCTGGGTCTGGGCTGTGTCCCTGTGTCCCCCCTGGGCTGTGTCCCTGTCCCCCGGGCTGTGCTGTGTCCCTGTTCCATCTCTGGCTCTGGGCTGTGTTTTGTCCCCCCTGTTCCTGCTGGGGCAGGGCTGACAGGAGCTGGGCGTTGTCCCTGCTGTGTGGGCAGGGCTGATCGATGTCCTTGGTGTCCCCAATCCCGAGGGATCCTGGCATGGCTGGGGCTGAGAGGGGCCCCCAGTCCCACCCAGTGGCACCCCAGGGACACCTCCCACTGCCCCAGGGTGTTGTCTCCTCACACCTGACACTGCTTCCATCGTGGCCAGGAGTTTCCAGGCAGAGTCCTGGCTAAACCTTGGGATTTGGGAGCATCCACGTCCTTCTTCCCTTGGCTTCCCTGAGCTCAGAGCTAAGGCAGAGCGTGGAGCCCTGAGCTGGTGCCCCTCAGGCCCCTGGGGACAGTCCCTTGTCCCTTGTGTAGGTCTGGAATTGTGTCAGAGGGGCTTTGGTGCTTTCCATCCCCCTCAGAGCTGCTGTGCTGCCACCTCAGACCCTCTGAACGCCCAGGGCAGGCTGCAGCCAGCACAGGGCTCCAGGAAGGGGTTAACGTTTCCAGCTGGAGCTGGATGTGCATCCCGTGTGTTCAAGGCAGGGCTGTGATGGTGCCAGAGCTGCTCCAAAAGCAAACTGAAAGCTGTGCTGGCAGCAACCGGGGGAGCTGTGCCTTTGTTCCTAATTTAGCCCTGACATCAGCGGGGTTACGTAACCCGGCCTTTCCTGGAACCCTCAGCTCCCCGGGGCCTCGGCCCTGCTGTGCTCAGCAGCAGCCAGAGCCGAGATTCCCTTTGGAATCCCAGCCCAGGGCTCTGCCGGGCCTGTGCAGGAAGCTGGGATTTAATTTAAATTTAAATTTGGGGCTGAGCTGCGCTTTGGGGTGGGCATCACACAGAATCTCCTCAGGGGTTCGGTGCCAGCGCTTCCCTGGGAGCAGGGTCAGGAGGGACCTGAGAGTTTGTGTGGCTCAGAGGAAAACTCGGCTTGTCTTTTCCAGAACCTGCTCCGGGGGGGTTGGACCTTGTGGGGTGTCCCCTGCAGTGTGGGGACACCCCTGTGTGCTGTGGAGGTTCTCACAGCCAGGCCTGGAGCCAGGGCTGAGTTTCGGGTGAGGATGGTGTGAGAGGCAGGAATTCCCTTGGAGGCAGGAATTCCTTTCCCTTCCTGAGGCTCCCCCTCTGCCCTCCCAGGGACACAAATCTGAGTCACAGCCAGGGCAGCTCTGAGCTCTGGGGGCCCTGTCCTCGCTGGGGAAGGTCACAGGATCCTGGCATGGCCTGGCTGGAAGGGACTGGGGAGCCTGGGACACCCTCCCTGTGCCAGCCCTGCCCAGCCTGGCCGGGGACACGCCAGGAGCCTCAGGGCTGCCCGAGAGGCCTGGGCAGGGCAGGGCAGGGCAGGGCAGGGACCTGGCTGGGCAGGGACCCCAGGGCATCCTGCCCCGAGGAGGGGCTGTGGGGGCAGAAACTCGGGCACTGCAGGAATAGAGGAGATCTGAGCAGGGAGTTGGTTCCCAGGGTATCTGGGCGCTCTGGGATGGAGCTGTGCTGGTTTGGGTGCTGGTTCCTGGGGATCTGAGCAGGGAGTTGGTTCCCAGGGGATCTGAGTGCTCTGGGGATGGAGCTGTGCTGGTTCCTGGGGATCTGAGCAGGGAGTTGGTTCCCAGGGGATCTGGGCGCTCTGGGATGGAGCTGTGCTGGTTCCTGGGGATCTGAGCAGGGAGTTGGTTCCCAGGGGATCTGGGCGCTCTGGGATGGAGCTGTGCTGGTTTGGGTGCTGGTTCCTGGGGATCTGAGCAGGGAGTTGGTTCCCAGGGGATCTGGGCGCTCTGGGATGGAGCTGTGCTGGTTTGGGCACCGTGGTTTCCCTGCCTGGGCCGTGCCAGTGCCGGGGTCGCTGTTGGGGTCTCGCTGTGGGGGTGAAGCAGGCTCAGGGGGAGCTGTGCAGCCCAGGGCCGGCCCCACGTCCCCCTGACCCTGTCCCTGTCCCCAGGGGCAGCTGTGCAGCCCAGGGCCAGCCCCACGTCCCCCTGACCCTGTCCCTGTCCCTTCTCCGCAGTGACCAGCACGGAGCCCCGCGGTGGGAGCGGGGCTGGCAGCGCCTGCCGGGCGTGGGGCTGGTGAGGCTGCGCCCCTGGAGCACCCTGTGCCAGCCTGGGCACCCCAGGGTGGCACCTGTCCTGCAAGGCCACCGCCAGGACGCTCATCCTGACCCTGGGGACACTGCAGGGACACTGCGGGGACAAGGGGGGCTGGCCAGTAGCAGCCACGCTGTCCTGGGGGCTCTGGGGACCCCCAGAACTCCTGGGGGTGGGCACAGGAGGGTGGGAAAGGGGGGTGTTTTTCTGGGTTTGTTGCTGTTTAATAAAAATTTCCTTTTTTATATATAGATATATTTAAATTATTTTGTTGTGCTTTTGGGCCGCGTTTGTGGCATGGCCACTCCGGGGGTGGCTTTTGTTGAGGGTGGATTTTGGGAGCTGTGAAGGGATGGAGGGGCAGAGCAGGGAAGGATCCAGGGAAGGATCCGTACTGGGCAGCTCCCTGAAATAATCAGAGAATCCTGGGATCTCCTGAGGGGGAAGGGACAAACAAGGATCATCAATCCAGCCCTGGGCCCTGCACAGCCACCCCAAGGAGCTCCGGCAGCCTCGGGGCCGTGCCCGTTCCCTGGGCAGTGCCAGCACCCTCCAGGGCAGGAACCTTCCCAAAATCCAACCCAAACCCCCACCCCTGTCCCAGCTGCAGCCCTGCCCTGGCTCCTGTCCCTGTCACAGGGAGCAGGGATCAGATCTGTCCCTCTGGAGGAGCTGCAGCCCCCCAGGATTCCCCCTCAGTTTGTTTCGTCTCCATGTGGATTCCCTCCTCTGGATAGAACACTCAGCTGATTCCTCCTCCTTCCCAGGACTGTCCCTCTGCCTCTGTCCTGTCCCACACCAGCTGGTGACAAGGAGCACTTCTGAGGGTGCTGGGCTTGGCCAGCATTCCCAGCCCTGCAGAACCTTCCCCTGTCCCTTGTCCCCTTTCCCCTCTCCCCTTTCCTCTGTCCCCTGTCCCCTTTCCCCTGTCCCCTGTCCCTTTTCCCCTGTCCCCTTTCCCCTTTCCCCTGCAGTTTTGGGCTATAACAGGAGATTTCACTTTGCCGGGGCTCAGCCCGGCACCGCCCCCTGCAGGGAGGGCAGAGCTGTGGGGTGACCTCGGACCCCAGGGGTTCCTGACGGGATCCCCCAACCACGGAGCCTCCTCCTGGAGCTGGAGGTGACAGCGGCCGGGGGGAGCTCGGGCTCTGCCCCAGCACCCCACGGACAGGCAGGGGCCGTGTCTGCTCCCAGCCAGGCCCTGCTGTGCTCCAAGCACCCCCGTCCTCCTCCTGCAGCCCTGAGCTCGGAGCTCTGCTGCTGAGAGAGCCTGGGACCCCTCGGGCTCCCCGTGGGGCAGCTGCAGCCCTGGCTGCTCCTCACTCCTGGGGTGAGGTGGAAGCTCCTCCTGCAGCCCTGGCTGCTCCTCACTCCTGGGGTGTGATGGAAGCTCCTCCTGGAGCCCGTGGCTGCTCCTCACTCCTGGGGTGTGATGGAAGCTCCTCCTGGAGCCCGTGGCTGCTCCTCACTCCTGGGGTGAGGTGGAAGCTCCTCCTGGAGCCCGTGGCTGCTCCTCATTCCCGGGGTGAGGTGGAAGCTCCTCCTGGAGCCCGTGGCTGCTCCTCATTCCCGGGGTGAGGTGGAAGCTCCTCCTGGAGCCCGTGGCTGCTCCTCACTCCCAGCCGGGCTCGGGGCAGGGAGGCTCTCGGGGTGCAGCCGATCCCTGGCAGGATCCAGGGGTGCTTTGGGTCTCCCAACATCCCGGAGCGATCAGCAGTGATCAGAATTGGTTATTCCCCATTTCTGTCCCCAAACTCGGCCTTTCCACGCTGATTCACAGCTCCTGCTGCCCCCGAAGCTGTCACAGTCCTGGGGACGAGGAGGTGCCACGATCCCTCTGCCCTTCCCGCTGTCCCTGCGGGTGGGAGCAGCTGCTGCGAGTCCTGGAGCTGCCACGGAGCCTTGGGCTCAGCTGGAACAGCGCGAGTGGAGCTGCTGGAATCAAAACCCAAACCCCTGGAGGCAGAGATCACCCGGAGCTGTCGCTGGGCTGGCTCTGCTTGGACACGCCGCTGCTCCGAGGAATCGCTGCGATGGCCCCAGCACTGACGTGGGAAAGCTCCTCAGCCCTGCAGCTCCTGTTCAGGGAGAGGATTCCCCCAAACCTGCCCTGATCCCCGCAGTCAAGGGCACCCCAAACTCGGCCAGGTCGGACCAGCCAGGCAGGTTTATTCCCCTCTCCAGGCTCCCAGAAACCTCCGGAGCCCAGGATGGAGGCGACACAAACCCCAAATTTGGGTGTGGGGGCCCAGGGCACGGCAGGATGGGAACGTCCATCCCCGGCACGAACAGAAACCTCCAGCACGGCTTTTGCTCCCTCTTTTATAGATCTGTGTGTGGATATATAGAAAATATAGAGAACCGTGGGGCGCCGGCAGCGGAGCCTCTGCGGAACAGCGCCGGGTACAAAGAGCTCCGAGAGCGGAATGAGAACGGCGCGGGCCGGGCTGTCCCTGCCTGCGGGCCGGGCTGTCCCTGCCCGCGGGCCGGGCTGTCCCTGCCCGTGGGCCGGGCTGTCCCTGCCCGCGGGCCGGGCTGTCCTTCTGTCCCTGCCCGCGGGCCGGGCTGTCCTTCTGTCCCTGCCCGCGGGCCGGGCTGTCCTTCTGTCCCTGCCCGCGGGCCGGGCTGTCCCTCTGTCCCTGCCCGCGGGCCGGGCTGTCCCTCTGTCCCTGCCCGCCGGGCCGGGCTGTCCCTGCCCGCGGGCCGGGCTGGCGGTGCCGGTGGCGGCGCTAGGGCCGGGCGCGGTGCGGGAAGGCCGGGCCGTGCCACGGGGCCGGGAACAGCCGCGGCTGCAGCGCGCTCCCGTAGGGGAAGCGGCCGGCGCCGGCGGGCAGCGGCCGGCACAGCTCCGAGCCCACCACCAAAGGGCTGGGGAACGCCGGGATCACCACGGGGCTAGCGGGGAGCGCCGGGGCCACCGGCACGCCCTGCGCCTTCAGCCCGAAGCCGCCTGGGAAGTGCAGCGCGGCTCCCTTGAAAGCGTCCGGCGGCAGCGGCGCCGCGAAGGCCGGAGCGGCCACCACGGCCCTGGGCTTGGCCAGCGCTTGGTGGCCCCGCGGCGAGCGCGTCCCCCTGTCCCTGCCCTCCTTGGCCAGGGGGGACACGGCGCGGGACCTGGCAGCGGGGCCGAAGGGCTCCTCGTCCTCCTCCTCCTCCTCCTCATCATCATCATCATCCTCCTCCTCCTCGTGCTCGTCGCGGCCGTGGCCGGCCCGGGGCGCGGCGGGGCCGAAGGCGGCCCCGGGGGGCACCCAGCAGGCCTGGACAGCGGCGGCCCGGCCCTCCCACGGCCGCCCCGCTGTGCTCCGCAGCTCCTGCGGCTGCTCCGGCTCCTCGGGCCGCGCCGGGAAGGCGGAGTGCGGCTCCCAAAAATCCTTCAGGTTGGAGAAGTACCCCCAGAGCGGGGGGCACCCGCCGGGCTGCAGCCCCTCGCTGCGGTAGGCGCGGAAGTAGCCGGTGAAGACGGCGGGGGCCGGGGCCCCGTCCTCGGCCCGCGGGCAGCCCGGGCTGTCTCTGCCCGCCGGGGACGCGCTGCGCGCCGGGCCCGCCTCGCTGCCCGCGCTCGGAGCTCTGTCCGGAGCTCCCGGCGGCTCCGGGCTCCTCCGCTCCGCCGGGCGAGGGCCGCTGCCCGGCCGGGGCGGCGCGGGGCCGGTGTCGCTCGGTGGCCGCCGGCCCTCGGGGCAGTGGCGTTTGTGGCAGGGCAAGGACTCGGCCTTGCTCACCTGCGCCAGCAGCTTCTTCTTGGCCAGCGGGGACATGATGGGATGGTTCCCTTTGGAGTAGAAGCTGGAGAAGAGGCGCTTGTAGGTCTCGCTGTGGGTCCTGCAGGGGCTGGGACACCCCCCCGAGGGGCTGGGGCCCGGGCTGGCCGGGCTGCAGCGTCCGTCCTTCCCCCGGGCCCGCTCGGGCGCGTCCCGCGCGTCCTCCGCGCCCGCGGCCGCCTCCGGCTGCCCCTTGTCCGGAGCCACCTGCGGGCAGAGGGGGTCGGGCTGTGGGTCCGCATCCCGGGCGGGGGTCCCGGCTCCCCGCCCACCCCTGGCTGCCCTCTCACCCCCCGCTCTCGCCTCCCGGCCGGGCCCATCCCTCCCTCCCTGCCCCGGGCGAGGGTCCGGCACGGCCCGCCCGGGGGTCGGGGGCTGCCCCAGCCCTTCGGGATGGGCCGCGCACCTGCTCGCGGCCCTTCTCCTTCCTGCCCCTCTTGCTCTTGTCGTCCTTGGAGACCTTGTACTGCCTGCGGGGTTTGCTGGGGGGCAGCGGTTTGTCCTCCTCGCCCTTGAGGTGCCGCACGTAGGGAAGGACGAGCCTGCGGAGCGAGCGGGGAGTGCGCTGAGCGCCGGGGGAAACTGAGGCACGCGGCGGGACAGACCCCCCCGGCACGGCCCGGCCCGACCCGACCCGGCCCGGCCCGGCCCCACCTCTCGTAGTGGCGCCGGGTGCAGGTGGCCGCGCTGGTGCTGCCGGGGCTGCCCCCGAGCTCGTCGTAGACGTTCTTCCAGAGCCGGCGGCCCGTCACCTGCAGCGGGGGGAGGGAGGGAGGGAGGGGTCAGCCCCGGCAGGCCGGGACACCCAAGGGACACCCAGATGCCCAAGGGACACCCTGGCACCCAAGGGACACCCCAGCTCCCATGGCCGCCCCTCACCAGCTCGTAGGCTCCCAGCTTTTCCACGGCCTTGTAGATCTTCCAGAGGTTAACTGGGAATAAACGGGAGACGCTGGGGGTCAGGGGGACGCGGGGCTGTGCACGGCCACCTCCCCTGTCCCCTGTCCCGGCGGGGACATACTCTGCTTGAAGCCGAGGTGCGGGATCCTCTCGATGGGCGTGCGCCGCTCCTTCATGAACTTGTAGAGGCTGACGAGGAAAGCCTCCTCCTCCTCCTTCTCCTTCTCCTTGTCCTCCTTCTCCTTGTCCACGTCCCCTTCTCCCACCGCCTTGTCCCTCTCGGCGCCATCCTCGGCCCCTGGCGCGTCCTGCGGGACACGGGGCTGAGTCTGGGGGAGCTGCTGCCCCTCCGCCCGCACCCCCCGCAGCCCCGGAGAGCTCCGGCTCCATTCCCCGCAGCCCCGGAGAGCTCCGGGCCCGTTCCCCGCAGCCCCGGAGAGCTCCAGGCCCGTTCCCCGCAGCCCCAGCTCCGTTCCCCGCAGTCCCGGCTCCGTTCCCCGCAGCCCCGGAGAGCTCCGGCTCCGTTCCCCGCAGCCCCGGCTCCGTTCCCCGCAGCCCCGGAGAGCTCTGGCTCCGTTCCCCGCAGCCCCGGGCCCGCGGCCAAGTTGGTCAGAGCGCTGGATGCGGGGAGAACACGAGGAGCGGCTTCCAGGAAAACAGGCGGGCAGAAATTCAGAACCTCCGCTCCCCCCCCGCGCCGCCGCCGCCTTTCTCAGCTAAAAATGTTCCTCGTTTGTTTGTTCTACATTTTCCGGAGTTATAAAACTTGTTGCTATTTTTGGGCAAAGAAGCTGCTCGGTTCCCAAGTCCGTCCTTTTCTATTTTTTTTAGTCTTTCTATTTTTTCTTTTTTTCTTTTTTTTTTTGGTGGTTCTTTCTATTCATTTCCCGGCTTGTGACAGACACCAGATTTTAACGGCTGAAAGAGTTCAAAGCTTTCTTTTTTCTTTTTCTTTCTTTTCTCCTTTCTTGTGTGTGGGGGTTTTTTTTTCTTTCTTTTTTTTTTTTTTTCTTTTTTTTTTTTTTTTTTGTGAAATAAAAAGCTGCTGGAGGGAGGGAAAAGCTCCAGCGCCACAAAATCCAAACCCCTTTTCCTTACGAGGATAAAAAAATAATTACAAAAATTATCCTATTTAAGTGGGACCGCTCACTTCTCCCCCCAAAATGCCATTTTTGGTCCGTTCCACACCCAAAGCTGGGAATTTCACATTTCTCTGCCTCGTCCTCCCTTCCACCGCCGGCCGAAGCTCTGCGGACCCTCCTCCCTCCCTCCCCCGAATTTTGGGGTGTTCGGCACCCCAGAAGCGCCGGGCTGCACTCACGGCGGGTGGGGCGGTGCCGGGGGGTTCCTGGGGGTCTTCCTGCGGCTCCCGGTTGTTCTCCATGGGGGGAGCGGCGCCGGCCCGGCTCTGGGAGGGGTCCTGGAAGGGAAAAACAGCGCGGAGGGTGAGACCCCAACCTGCCGCTGCTCCCCGGAACCGCGGTGAACCGGGGCCGTTCGGGGCTCCGGGATCCGCGGCTGCCCGAGGCTGCTCCGCGCTCCCCGTTAGGGCTCGCTACCCCCAAACCTCCCCCGCGCGCCCCCGAAGGGTTTGAGGAAAAACCGCGGGAAAACGGCAAAAAGCGGCGCTGCCCACCTGGGGACGGAGCGGGGCGGGCAGGGGGGCCCCGAGGGGTCCCCAGGTGTCCCCAGGTGTCCCCAGGTGTCCACAGGTGTCCCCAGGTGTCCCCAGGTGCTCCCCGCCCCCCGGTCCCACCCGAGCCCCGCCGGAGCCCCCGGTCCCGCCCCGGCCGAGCTCGCGCTCACCGGCCACGCCCGCGCCACGTGACCGCGGGGCGCGCCCGAGGGGCGGGGGCCGCCACGCCCCCTCCGCTGCCCATTGGCTGGAGCAAACACGCCCCCTCTCCTATTGGACAGCCGCGCTGCCTGTCCCCGCCCCCCCGCGAGGGGCACGCTGGGAGTTGTAGTCCTGAAGCCGCAGCGCGCGCACGGCAGCCGGTGAGCACACCTGAGCACAGGTGTGTGCCTGTGTGCGCATGCGCAGGGGCAAGCGCGCGTGGCAGTGCGGGCACAGGTGCACAGGTGAGTTCACACGGGCACGGAGGCGCCAGCACGCTCGTGAGCGCAGGTGAGCACACCTGAGTGCACCTGAGCGCACCTGAGCGCACCTGAGCACACCTGAGCACACCTGAGCACACCTGAGAGCACCTGAGCGCACCTGAGAGCACGTGTGTGCAGAGGATCACACCTGATCACACGTGTGTGCAGGTGAGCACGCCCCGGCGCCTGCCCCATGTGCAGTTGGGCACGTGTGTGCGTGCGCAGGTACAGGTGTGCAGCAAGTGCGGGTACCACACACACGCAGGTGTGCAGCAGGTGACAGGTGACACCTGTGCGTGCAGGTCCAGGTGTCACACACAGGTGTGCACCAGATATAGCTGTCATACACAGGTGTGTGCAGATCCAGGTATCACACACATCTGTGTGTGCAGATCCAGTGTCACACACAGGTGTGTGCATGTCCAGTGTCACACACACACAGGTGTGTGTCAGCCCCAGGTGTCACACACAGGTGCGCACCAGGTATAGGTGTGACACACAGGTATGTGCAGGTCCAGTGTCACACACAGGTGTGTGTCAGCCCCAGGTGTCACACACAGGTGTGTGTCAGCCCCAGGTGTCACACACAGGTGCGCACCAGGTATAGGTGTGACACACAGGTATGTGCAGGTCCAGTGTCACACACAGGTGTGTGTCAGCCCCAGGTGTCACACACAGGTGCGCACCAGCCCCAGGTGTGACACCTCCCTCCTGTGCAGCCCCAGGTGTCCCCCCCGGTGCGGTCCCCCGGTGCCGCCGGGCCCGGTTCGGTTCCCGGCACCGCTGACGCGATTTCCTCCCTTTCTGGCCGCGCTCCCCGCGCGCAGGAAACCGCCGGGGCTCGGGGGGGCCGCGGCGCTTTTGGGGCCAAACGCGGCCGGTTTGGGACTCAGCAACCCCCGCCGGTGCCGGGATGTGGGGGGCTGGGGGCGGCACCGAGCTCTAATTACACCCTTAATGAGATAATAACAATCATTGTAACAACAATAATTGCGGGCGCATCGGCGGCGGCTCTTTCCCGGCGCGGGCTCCGGCTCATCCCGGACCCCGCGGACCCCACCGACCCCGCGCCGTGTCCGCGGCTCCCTCTCCTCGCCCAAAGCCCCGCTCAGCCGAATTCCGCCCGTTTAGGCCCAAACCGGCGGGGCTGGAGCGTCACGGCCCGGAATAGCGCGGGAGCGCTGCCAAGCCGTGACGGCGGCTGAGTAATGGGCTGAAGTCATCCCTTCCCCATCCCGCGCCGCCGGCTCGGCCAAAACCCCCCCGGGACCACTGCGGGGGCTGCGAGAGGGGCCGGGGGCCCGCGGGGGCGGCCGCGGCTCCGGGACCCCCGCGGGGTCCGGGCGCGCCCCGGTTCCGGCGGGGTCGGGCTCGGGGTTCCGCCGGTGCTGCTCGGGACGGAGCGGGCGCGGGGGACGCGCGGGGCGGGCGGAGGGACCCCCCAGCCCCCGGGACCCCCGGACTCACCGGCGGAGGCTCGGGCCGGGCTCCGGGACGGCCGGAGCGGCGCGCGGGTGTCGCGGAACGGGACCGAGCCCGGGATGAGTCAGCCCCGCTCGGGGAAGTGGCGTGTGCGAGCCGGAGCGGGGCGAGCCGCTGCCATTGACTCTTTCCTTACCGGAACGGACGCGCTTTTCGGGGCTCTCCCCCCGCCCCCCGAATGACTGGGCCGGACTTTCCAGCCCCCAAAGCCCCGCTCCTCGCGGCGGGGCCGCCCCGGGGGTGGGGACACGGCGGGGTCCCGGTCCCGCTGCCCTTCCCGGGGGTCCCCCGCATCCCAGGGATGCTGCCCCGGTCCCTGGATCGGGAATCGCAGTCCCGCGGGGCCGGAGCCGCTCACGCAGGGCACAGTCGGGGCTCAGCCCCCCGAGAAGCCCCCCCGGCTTCGACTCGTGAAAGAGTCCCGAAAAAGGAGAGAAAAAAAAATCCCCCGGTGACTCATTTTGGGCCAAAAACCCGAGAAAGCAGAAGCGGGGGGAGCCGAGGGGGGAGGGGGGCACTGGGCTCCTGCCCCCCTCCCGGGGGTGAAGGAGCCGCGGGTTCTCCGAACCCCCCCGGTTCCAGGAAGGCTCCCGCCCTCCCCGCGATAAATCCGGGATTCGGCGAGAATGGGTGAAACAAACAGCGAAAAGCCCCGCTCGGGTTTTCATTCCCAGTTTTTATCCGGGCTGGGGTGTCCGGAGCTGCGGGAAGGGACCTTGAGGCGCTGCCTCAGTTTCCTCTCGCAGCCGGTGCAGCTTTCCCGGCTCCACGGGCTGGGATGGAAGGGATTTCGGGAATAAACGGGATTTTAGGAACAGACCGGGGTTCAGGGTCCCGGGGCAGAGGGGTGGGACCGCTCCGGGAACCGTCCCGACCCCACAGCTCCGGGGAGTTCCTGAGGAGGAGCCTGCACAGGAGCCCCAGAGCCCGCGGGCCGGGACCCCTCCCTTTGCCGGGACCCCTCCCTTTGCCGGGACCCCTCCCTTTGCCGGGACCCCTCCCCATTACTGGGACCCCTCCCCATTACTGGGACCCCTCCCCATTATTGGGACCCCTCTCTGGTGCTCGTGGGGCCCCTCCCCAGCGCTGGGACCCTTTCCCGCTGCTGGGACCCCTCCCCTGGTCCTGGGACCCCTCCCCTGGCTCTGCGACCCCTCCCCGGTGCTCCCCCTCACCCCTCGGGCCCCGCACCCCTTCCGTGGCCGGGTCCGGGACACGGCGCCGCTCCGAAGAGGAGGAAGAAGGTGAAGAGGAAGGTGAAGAGGAAGGTCCGGTGCCGTCGGGGCGTGAGCGGCGCCCGGGCAGTGCGGGATCGCTGCGGCCGCTCCCGAAACTCGCGGAGCCTCCGCTCTGCCCTCGCATCCCCCCCACAGCCCGGGCGGGAGCACCGGGAGATCTCCGGCCCCGGCAGCCCCTGGAACAACAATTCCTGGAAAATCACCCCCTGGAGCAGCACTCCCTGGAATATCAGCCCCTGGAATTTTAGTCCCCAGAGCAGCATTCCCTGGAATTTCAATCCCAGGAGCAGCATTCCCTGGAATTTCAGTCCCGGGAGCAGCATTCCCTGGAATCTCAATCCCGGGAGCAGCATTCGCTGGAATTTCAGCCCCCGGAGCAGCATTCCCTGGAATTTCAGCCCCGGGAGCAGCATTCCCTGGAATTTCAGCCCCGGGAGCAGCATTCCCTGGAATTTCAGCCCCCGGAGCAGCCCCGGGAGGAGCCAGGGAAGGGCCCCAGTCCCTGCCGCGGCCCCGCGGGCGCAGCGCCGGGAGAGGCTCCGGAGGTGCCCGGGCCGAGGCCGCGGCGATCCCCGAGGCGCGGGAGGCAGCGCCGGCCGCTCCCCGAGAGGAGAAATCCCGGGAATGGCGGGGGAGCAGCGCGGGCAGAGCCCGGCGGGCCGGGAATTGCGGCTCTGGATGTTCCTAAGGAGCTCCGGCCCCGGGAAAAGCAGGAGAATTCCAGGGGCGGCGGGAGGAGGAGGAGGAGACCCCTCCCATGGGGATCCCCATCCCAGGAAAGGCAGGAGGAGCCCCCCGGGACCCCCGGCTCCCCCTGGAGCGGGACGGCCCCAGGAGGAACATCCAGGTCCTGGCACGGCCCAAAATCCCTGGAGAGGCCCCGACAGCGCCGGGAACTCCCGGCTGATCCCATCCCGGATTCAGCCCCTGGAGCCCATTCCCGGCCGATCCCATCCCGGATTCAGCCCCTGGAGCCCATTCCCGGCTGATCCCATCCCGGATTCAGCCCCTGGAGCCCATTCCCAGCCGATCCCATCCCGGAGCCCATTCCCGGCTGCTCCAGGCTCTGAGCCCTGCAGTCCCCGTTTTGTCCCTGTTTTTTCCCCGTTTTTAGGGATCTGTCCCCATTTGCTGCCTCCTCCCCCCTCTGGGGTTATTCCAGGCCCCGCTCCAAAGTCTGCAGAATTTATTCCTTCAACAGTAGAAGGGAACAATCCCGGGGAACGGGAGGAACCGGGGCCAGCGGTAACAGTCAGTCCAAAAACTGGGAATTACAGATGGGAAGGACACGGGGAGGAAAATTTGGGACACGGGAAATTTGGGATAGAGAGAGAGAGGAAATTTTGGGATACGCAGGGAAGTTTGGGACATAGAGGAAATTCTGGGACACGGGGAATTTGGGAACACAGAGGAAAGTTTGGGATACAGACAGGAAATTTTGGGATACACAGGGAAGTTTGGGACACAGAGGAAATTTTGGGACACAGGAAATTTTGGGACACAGAGGAAATTTTGGGATACAGACAGGAAATTTTGGAACACAGAGGAAAGTCTGGGATACAGACAGGAAATTTTGGAACACAGAGGAAAGTCTGGGATACAGACAGGAAATTCTGGGATACGGACAGGAAATTTTGGGACACAGACAGGAAATTTTGGGATACAGACAGGAAATTTTGGGATACAGACAGGAAATTTTGGGACACGGACAGGAAATTTTGGGACACGGACAGGAAATTTTGGGACACGGACAGGAAATTTTGGGACACGGACAGGAAATTTTGGGATACAGACAGGAAATTTTGGGATACAGACAGGAAATTTTGGGATTCACAGGGAAGTTTGGGACACAGGAAATTGTGAGACACAGACTGGAAATTTCAGGACACAGGAAATTTCGGGATACAGGAGATTTTGGGACACAGGAGATTTTTAGGAGACAGGAAATTTCAGGACACAGACAGGAAACTTTGGGACACAGAAAGAGGAAATTCTGGGACACAGGAAATTCTGGGACACAGGAAATCCCAGGACACAGCAGCCGTGTTCACAGTGAGGTGCAGAATTCCCGGCGCAGGGAAAAGCTGCCGGATCCCGGCTGGAAGTGCCGGAGCCGTCCCCGCGTGCAGCTGGGACATCCCTGAGGTCCAGCCTGAGGATTTGGGATCTGGGAATTGGGGAATGCCGGGCTCAGTGCCCCTGCCTCACCCACACATCCGACAGGTCCTCGGTGCTCTCCAGCCTCAGGTTCTGGAACGGGAAGGGAGAGATGAGGGGATGGAATCCCCCGGGAGAATCCCAGCCCCTCCTGCTCCTCCAGGAATGAGGGACGAGCAGGAATTTCCTCATGGAAAGGGTGGGAAGGGGCTGCCCGGGGGGGGGTTGGAGTCTGTCCCTGGAGGGATTCCAAGGAATTCCTGGATGTGGAAGGAATCCAGGTGGGGATGGAGCACAGCTGGGAATCTGTGACCTTGGAGAGCTTTTCCAGCCTCGGGAATTCTGGGATTCTGTTCCCTTATCCAGAGTCTGGAATGCTGGGGACAGCTCTGAGGGACAGACCCTGCACAGGCTGGGAATGCTCCCATTCCCTGGAGCTGCATTCCATGGGAAAACTGGGATTGATGGGAATGAGCTGCATTCCATGGAATCCCAGGATTAATGGGAATGAGCTGCATTCCCTGGAATACCAGGACTGAGCTGCACTCCATGGAATCCCAGGATTGATGGGAATGAGCTGCATTCCCTGGAATACCAGGACTGAGCTGCACTCCATGGAATCCCAGGATTGATGGGAATGAGCTGCATTCCATGGAATGTCAGGAGTGAGCTGCATTCCATGGAATTCCTGGACTGCTGGGATGAGCTGCATTCCATGGAATTCCCAGCACTGCTGGGATGAGCTGTATTCCATGGAATTCCTGGGAATGCCTCCCCGCTCACCTTCTCGTTGGCCAGATGCAGCAGGCACACGAAGGCCAGGGGCACCGACAGGTTGGTGGCCATGGCAGGAGGGAGCCTGTGGAAAAGCGGGATCGGGATCAGGGCCCGGGAATGCCGGAGTGTCCGGGAGCCCCGGGCAGCAGGGATGGGGCAGAGCCCAGCCCCTCCCCTGGGATCTGCTCTCCTCCCTTTGCCAGCCCGGCTCTCCTGGGAACACCCACAGGGATTTCCCTGCCCCATCCCCATGAGGGATTTGCCCATTCCCATCCCAATCCCAATCCCAACACCCAGAGGGATTTTTCCCCGTCCCCTTCCAGAGGGATTTTTCCCTGTCCCATTCCCACGAGGAACTTTCCCTGTCTCATTCCCATCCCCTTTCCAGCATCCAGAGGGATTTTCCCAGTCCCATTCCAGAGGGATTTTCCCATTCTCACTCCACTCCCAACATCCAGAGAGATTTTCCCTGTCCCATTCCCATCCCCACACCCAGAGGGATTTTCTCTGTCCCATTCCCATGAGCGATTGTCCCTGTCCTATTCCAGAGGGATTTTCCCATTCCCATCCTATCCTAACATCCAGAGAGACTTTCCCCATCCCAATACCCAGAGGGATTTTCCCTGTCCCATTCCACAGGGATTTTCCCATTCCCACCCCCCATGCCCATTCCCATGAGGAGATTTTCCCTGTCCCATTCCCATCAGGATTTCCCTGTCCCACCCCCATTCCCATCAGGATTTTCCCATTCCCATCAGGATTTTCCCATTCCCACCAGGATTTCCCTGTCCCATTCCCATTCCCATGAGGGGATTTTCCCTGTCCCATTCCAGAGGGATTTTTTTCCCTGCCCCATCCCCATTCCCATCAGGATTTTCCCTGTCCCATTCCCACCAGGATTTTCCCACTCCCATTCCCATCAGGATTTTCCCACCCCTATTCCCACCAGGATTTTCCCACCCCTATTCCCACCAGGATTTTCCCATTCCCACTCCCACCAGGATTTTCCCATTCCCACCAGGATTTTCCCAGTCCCATTCCCGTCAGGATTTTCCCATTCCCACCAGGATTTTCCCAGTCCCATTCCCATTCCCATGAGGGATTTTCCCAGTCCCATTCCCACCAGGATTTTCCCATTCCCACCAGGATTTTCCCAGTCCCGTTCCCACCAGGATTTCCCCTGACCTGTGCAGCAGCTCCTTGGTGAGGTCACTCAGGACCTTCTCTCCGGCCACCTCCGTGTCCGTCCCCTCCGCAGGGTCCTCCCCCTGCTCGGGAAGAGCCGGGAACTGCAGAGCCCCCAAATTCCAGGGAAAACCCCTGGGAGCCTCCGCCCGTCCTTGCCAAGGGGGAAACCGGGGCTGATCCCATGGATTTGGGGATATCCCCATGGAATTAGGGTTATCACCATGGAATTGGGGTTTATCCCATGGAATTGGGGTTATCCCCATAGAATTGGGGTTATCCCCATGGAATTGGGGTTTATCCCCATGGAATTGGGGTTATCCTCATGGAATTGGGGTTATCCCCATGGAATTGGGGTTTATCCCCATGGAATTGGGGTTTATCCCCATGGAATTGGGGTTTATCCCCATGGAATTGGGGTTATCACCATTGAATTGGGGTTTATCCCCATGGAATTGGGTTTATCCCCATAGAACTGGGTTTATCCCTATAAAATTGGGGTTATCCCCATGGAATTGGGGTTCATCCCCATGGAATTGAGGCTTACCCCCATGGAACTGGATTTTATCCACGGAATTGGGGCTTATCCTCATGGAATTTGGGCTTCATCCCGATGGAATTGGGGCTCATCCCATGGCATTGGAGCTTTTCCCCATGGAATTGGGGTTTATCCCCACAGAATTTGGGTTATGCCCATGGAATTGGGGTTTATCTCATGGAATTGAGGCTTTTCCCATGGAACTGAGGCTTTATCCCATGGAATTGGGGTTCATCCCATGGATTTGGGGTTTATCCCCATGAAATTGGGGTTATCCCCCATGGAACTGAGGCTTTATCCCATGGAATTGAGGCTTTTCCCTATGGAACTGGGGTTTATCCCCATGGAATTGGGGTTCATCCCATAGAATTGGGGTTCATCCCATAGAATTGGGGTTATCCCCATGGAACTGGGGTTATCCCCATGGAATTGGGGTTTATCCCCATGGAATTGGGGTTTATCCCCATGGAACTGGGGTTATCCCCATGGAACTGGGGTTTATCCCCATGGAATTGGGGTTTTATCCCCACGGAACTGGGACGGAATTGCTGCAGAATTCCCAGCAGGAATTTCCTTTCCTGACCTCGCCCGGCGCCGCCTGCCCCGTCAGCAGCTCCCACATGCTCCTCTTGAGCCTCCTCATGTCCATCTTCTTGGCGGTCTTGGCATATTGGATGGGGATTTTATGGATCTGAGGGAGGGAAGCCGGGATTAGCCAGGATCAATTAGCACACAATTAGCACCATTCCCGATTTTCCGTGGGAATTACAGTGAGTGCAGCCCCGCTGCCAAACCCCCAGGGTTCAATCTGGGAATTGTTCCTCTGGGAATGACAATCCTGGGAATTCCAGGGTTTAATTTGGGAATTGTTCTTCTAGGAATGACAATCCTGGTGTTTAATTCGGGAATTGTTCCTCTGGGAATGACAATCATGGGAATTCCAGGGTTTAATTTGGGAATTGTTCTTCTAGGAATGACAATCCTGGTGTTTAATTCAGGAATTGTTCCTCTGGGAATGACAATCCCGGTGTTTAATTCAGGAATTGTTCCTCTGGGAATGACAATCATGGGAATTCCAGGGTTTAATTCAGGAATTGTCCCTCTGGGAATGACAATCCCTGTGTTTAATTAGGGAATTGTTCCTCTGGGAATGACAATCCCTGTGTTTAATTTGGGAATTGTTCCTCTGGGAATGACAATCCCAGGGTTTAATTAGGGAATTGTTCCTCTGGGAATGACAATCCTGGTGTTTAATTAGGGAATTGTTCCTCTGGGAATGACAATCCCGGTGTTTAATCAGGGAATTGTTCCTCTGGGAATGACAATCCCGGTGTTTAATTCAGGAATTGTTCCTCTGGGAATGACAATCCCGGTGTTTAATTCAGGAATTGTTCCTCTGGGAATGACAACCCAGGGCCAATCCCAGGAATCCTGGCAATCCCTGGAATTCTGCCCCAGGGGGGTGCCCTGGGATTTTTAACCCTGGAGGTGCTGAGAGGTTTTTGCCTCAGCCCAGCCCAGTGAGGAATTCCCAGCTCCAGTGAGGAATTCCCAGCACAGCGCTCCCAGTCATTCCCAGTGCTCCCCTTCATTCCCAGCCCCTCCCAGTCCCTGCCAGTCATTCCCAGTCCCTCCCATTCCCAGTCCCAGTGCTCCCAGTCCCTTCCAGTCATTCCCAGTCCCTCCCATTCCCAGTCCCAGTGCTCCCAGTCTCTCCCAGTCATTCCCAGTGCCTCCCAGTGCTCCCAGTCACCTTCTGGGGCTCAGCAATCAGCTCCAGCTCCCCGCAGGCCGGGCCATTCCCCACGTTGATCCCGGAAAGTTCCGGAGCCTCGGGATGAGCCGGGAGTGGGAAGTGCCCAGGCTGGCCCGGGAATTCCGCAGGATCAGGATCGTCATCGCTGTCGGGGACCTGGGAGGGGGGACAGGGAGGGGACACAGGGGGGGACACAGGGGGGGACACCAGAGTCACCTGGGAGGAGCCAGAGACAGCAGGAGCCGCTCCAGAGGGCGGGAATTCCTGCCCGGCTTCCCCATGGGACTGGGGTTTATCCCATGGAACTGGAGTTATCCCATGGGACTGGGGTTTATCCCATGGGACTGGGGTTTATCCCATGGGACTGGGGTTTATCCCATGGGACTGGGGTTTATCCCATGGGACTGGGGTTTATCCCCATGGAACTGGGGTTTATCCCATGGGACTGGGGTTTATCCCATGGGACTGGGGCTCATCTCCATAGAAACGGGGCTTATCCCCATGGAATCAGGGTTATCCCCATGGAATCGAGGTTATCCCCATGGAATCGGGGTTATCCCCATGGAACTGGGGCTTTTCTCGATGGAACTGGGGCTTTCCCCATGGAATTGGGCCAAGGCTGAACCCAAGGCAGGTTCAGGGATCAGAAATCCCACATTTTTTCCATCCCTGGGATGGTGGGAGCTGTCCCTGCCCATGGGACAGGATGGGACTGAAGGTCCCTTCCATCCCAAACTGGGATCCAGGGACAAACAGGGACAGGAGGGCTCTGCTGCCACAGGGGGATCCCAGGATTTGTCCCAATCCCAATCCCAATCCCAATCCCAATCCCGGCCATCCCTGGAGGGGCCTGGCAGGCAGGGAAGCTCCGGCAGGCATCAGCTCTGAGGGGAGGGATGGAATCCCTGCAGCTCCTCCCGGGAATGTCCCAGGCCAGCCTGGCTGCCAGGAGGGCCCTGCAGCTCCGATTCCCTCCCTCTGGAATTCTCTGCCGTGGATTTTAACCTGGGCTGTACCTGCAGGGCAGGGCAGAAGTTGGAGGTGTCGTTGGGGTTGTTGTAGTCGTAGTCCTCAATCCCAGCCTCGTTATCCAAGGCTTCCACTGGATCCGGGCTCCTGCTGAGCTGTGGGAAAATATTCCAAAGGATTCCTGGAAAAAGCCTGGGCCTGTCCCTCCATCCCCTTTCGGCCCTTCCAGGGGGGTTTGTGGTGACGCCAGCCCTGAGGAACATCCCAGAACATTCCCAGGGTTTGGTGAGGAGAGGTTTTGTGCTGGGAATGGTTCCCTGGGAATGGTTCCCTGGGAATGGTTCCCCCGGAACAATTCTCTGGGACAATTCTCTGAGATGATTCCCTGGAATGGTTCCCTGGGATGATGCCCTAGAATGATTCCCTGGGACAATCCCCTGGGACAATTCTCTGGGAATGATTCCCCTGGGAATGATTCTCCTGGGAATGATTCCCTGGGGCAATTCCTTGGGAGGGTTCCCTGGGATGATTCCCTGGGATGACTCCCCGGGATGATTCCCCAGCACAATTCCTTGGGATGATCCTTGGGATGATTCCCTGGAATGATCCCCTGGGACAATTCCCTGCAATGATTCCCTGGGGTGATTCCCGGGCTGATTCCCTGGGATGTTTCCCTGGAATGTTTCCCCAGGATGATCCCCTGGATGTTTCCCCGGGATGATCCCTTGGAATGATCCCCTGGGATGATTCCCTGGGATGTTTCCCTGGGATGTTTCCCTGGGATGTTTCCCTGGGATGTTTCCCCGGGATGATCCCCTGGGATGTTTCCCTGGGGTGATTCCCCAGGAACAATTCCCTGGGATGACCCCCAGGAATTCCCCTGGGATGATTCCCCAGGAATGATTCCCTGGAATGTTTCCCCAGGCTGATTCCCTGGAATGATCCCCTGGGATGTTTCCCCGGGATGACTCCCTGGAATGATCCCCAGGCTGATTCCCCGGGATGTTTCCCCAGGCTGATTCCCCAGGATGTTCCCCGGGCTGATTCCCCGGGATGTTTCCCTGGAATGATCTCCTGGGTGATTCCCCGGGCTGATTCCCAGGATGATCCCCGGAATTCTGCAGGGAGGGCTCCCACCTTGACCAGGGGTTTGAGGAAGAGCCGGGCCATGTTCTGGGGGTCGTAGTTGAAGTCTGCCGGGAGCGTGGTGCTCCGGATGTTTTGGCTTTCCAGGATGGATTTGGCCAGAGTTGTGGAGACCTGGGAAGGGATCAGGCAGCTCCATGGAAACACGGGAAGCTCCAGCAGCTTTCCAGGGACAAACAGGGAATGTTTGCCTGGACAGGGGCAGGGTCAGAGGCAGATCCAGGCAGGACACCCAGCTGGGGCTGCCCAAATCCCGGGAATTCCGGGGGAAAGGGCTCTGTGGGCACCTTGGTCTTACGGAAATGGGCCTGGAAGTCGATGTCCTCCTGGAAATCCAACTCAAAAACCTTCCTGGGAATCCTCCGCTGGGAATCCTTCTCTGGGCCTGGGGCTGCTGAGGGAGAGGAGGGGAGAGGGGAAAAGGGGGAAAAGGGGGAAAAGGGGGAAAAGGGGGAAAAGGGGGAAAAGGGGGAAAAGGGGGAAAAGGGGGAAAAGGGGGAAAAGGGGGAAAAGGGGGAAAAGGGGGAAAAGGGGGAAAAGGGGGAAAAGGGGGAAAGGGGGAAAAGGGGGAAAAGGGGGAAAAGGGGGAAAAGGGGGAAAAGGGGGAAAAGGGGGAAAAGGGGGAAAAGGGGGAAAAGGGGGAAAAGGGGGAAAAGGGGGGAAAGGGGGGAATGGGGAAAAGGGGGAATGGGGAAAAGGGGGAATGGGGAAAAGGGGGAATGGGGAAAAGGGGGAAGGGGGAAAAGGGGGAATGGGGAAAAGGGGGAAGGGGGAAAAGGGGGAAAAGGGGGAATGGGGAAAAGGGGGAAGGGGGAAAAGGGGGGAAAAGGGGGAATGGGGAAAAGGGGGAATGGGGAAAAGGGGGAATGGGGAAAAGGGGGAAGGGGAGAGGAAGAAGCCGTCACTGCCTGGGGCCAGGCCAAGCACACCCAGCTCATTCCCAACTGGAAGATCCCTTCCAGGCGAAGGGGATCCACAGGGATTTTCCCCTTTTCCATGGGACAGCAGCAGGGGGCAGCCTCAGCTCCACAGTTTAAAGGAACCCGTGGCTTTTTGGGGGAGCAGAAACTGATAAAGGTCTGGGGAGAAGGGGTTCAGAGGGATTTTGGGAAGGAATTCCAGGCTGGGAGGGCGGGGAGGGGCTGGGATGGAATTCCCAGAGGATCCGCAGCTGCATCCCTGGGAGTGTCCAAGGCCAGGCTGGAGAAACCTGGGATAACGGGAGGTGTCCCTGCCTGTGGATGGGCTCTGAGCCCTTCCCAGCCCAGAATTCCAGGATCTGAGCCCTTCTCAGCCTGGAATTCCAGGCTCTGAGCCCATCCCAGCCTGGAATTCCAGGATCTGAGGCCTTCCCAGCCCGGAATTCCAGGATCTGAGCCTTTCCCAGCCCAGAATTCCAGGATCTGAGCCCTCCCCAGCCCAGAATTCCAGGCTCTGAGCCCATCCCACCCTGGAATTCCAGGATCTGAGGCCTTCCCAGCCTGGAATTCCAGGATCTGAGCCCTCCCAAGCCCAGAATTCCAGGATCTGAGCCCTCCCAGCCCGGAATTCCAGGATCTGAGGCCTTCCCAGCTTAGAATTCCAGGCTCTGAGCCTTCCCCAGCCCGGAATTCCAGGCTCTGAGCATTTCCCAGTCCAGAATTCCAGGATCTGAGCCTTTCCCAGCCCAGAATTCCAGGCTCTGAGCCCATCCCAGCCCAGAATTCCAGGATCTGAGCCCATCCTAGCTCAGAATTCCAGGATATGAGCCCCTCCCAGCCCGGAATTCCAGGATCTGAGCCTTTCCCAGCCCGGAATTCCAGGATCTGAGCCTTTCCCAGCCCGGAATTCCAGGATTCCCCCCGGACACTCACGTGGCTGGCGGGGCCGGAAGCGCCAGTGCTCGGGGCCGGCCCACATGGAGAGCGTGCGGGGGCTGAAGTAGGAATATTCCCCGGGATTCAGGGACACGTGCAGGCTCAGCGTGCCGATGTCCCCCTCTCCAAAGGGAGCTCCGGAGCTCCTGGAAAAGGAACGGAGCTGCTCACAATTCCTGCAGCATTCCCAGGATTTGTTATCCCTGCTCAGAATTCCTGCAGCATTCCCAGGATTTGTTATCCCTGCTCAGAATTCCTGCAGCATTCCCAGGATTTGTTATCCCTGAGCAATCCTGGGAAAGTCCTGGAGCACAGGAGCTGCTCACAGTTCCTGCAGTATTCCTGGGAATTGTTATCCCTGAGCAGTTCTGGAAAAGGAATGGGAGCTGCTCACAATTCCCTCAGCATTCCCAGGATTTGTTATCCCTGCTCAGAATTCCCAGGATTTGTTATCCCTGCTCAGAATTCCTTCGGCATTCCCAGGATTTGTTATCCCTGCTCAGAATTCCCAAGATTTGTTATCCCTGCTCAGAATTCCCAGGATTTGTTATCCCTGCTCAGAATTTCCTCAGCATTCTCAGGATTTGTTTCCCTGCTCAGAATTCCCAGGATTTGTTTTCCCTGCTCAGAATTCCCAGGATTTGTTTTCCCTGCTCAGAATTCCCAGGATTTGTTTTCCCTGCTCAGAATTCCCAAGATTTCTTATCCCTGCTCAGAACTCCCAGGATTTCTTATCCCTGCTCAGAATTCCCAAGATTTGTTATCCCTGCTCAGAATTCCCTCGGCATTCCCAGGATTTGTTTCCCTGCTCAGAATTCCTGCAGCATTCTCAGGATTTGTTATCCCTGCTCAGAACTCCCAGGATTTGTTATCCCAGCTCAGAATTCCCAGGATTTGTTATCCCTGCTCAGAATTCCCAGGATTTGTTATCCCTGTTCTGTGAGTGAGGCACTGCAGGTTCCAGAGCCTCAGTTCTGCTGGAAAAACACCTGGATTTGCCAAAATTCTCCTTGGAAGGCAGAGAGATCCCTGGAATTCATTCCTGGAATACAGTCCTGGAAAACAGTCCTGGATGCAGCCAGGGCTGGAGCAGGATGTGAGCTCCTCACAGGCACTGGGAATTCCTCATGAGGATTGGGAATCCCTCCCGGGCACTGGGAATCTCTCCCTGGCACTGGGAACCCCTCACGGCCACTGGGAATTCCTCCCTGGCACTGGGAAACCCTCCCGGGCACTGGGAATCTCTCCCTGGCACTGGGAACCCCTCACGGCCACTGGGAATTCCTCCCTGGCACTGGGAATCCCTCCCGGGCACTGGGAATCCCTCCCGGGCACTGGGAATCCCTCCCGGGCACTGGGAATCCCTCCCGGGCACTGGGAATCCCTCCTGGCCCCTGGGAATCCCTCCCGGGCACTGGGAATCCCTCCCGGGCACTGGGAATCCCTCCCGGGCACTGGGAATCCCTCCCGGGCACTGGGAATCCCTCCCGGGCACTGGGAACCCCTCCCGGGCACTGGGAACCCCTCCCTGGCACTGGGAATTCCTCCCGGGCACTGGGAATCTCTCCCTGGCACTGGGAATTCGTCACTGAGACTGGGAACCCCTCCCGGGCACTGGGAATCCCTCCCGGGCACTGGGAATCCCTCCCGGGCACTGGGAATTCGTCACTGAGACTGGGAATCCCTCCCGGGCACTGGGAATCCCTCCCGGGCACTGGGAATTCGTCACTGAGACTGGGAATCCCTCCCGGGCACTGGGAATCCCTCCCTGGCACTGGGAATCCCTTCTGGACCCTGGGAATCCCTCCTGGCCCCTGGGAATCCCTCCCTGGCACTGGGAATTCGTCACTGAGACTGGGAATCCCTTCTGGACCCTGGGAATCCCTCCCGGGCACTGGGAATCCCTCCCTGGCACTGGGAATCCCTCCCTGGCACTGGGAATCCCTCCTGGGCACTGGGAATCCCTCCCTGGCACTGGGAATTCGTCACTGAGACTGGGAATCCCTCCCGGGCACTGGGAATCCCTCCCGGGCACTGGGAATTCGTCACTGAGACTGGGAATCCCTCCTGGGCACTGGGAATCCCTCCCAGGCACTGGGAATCCCTCCCCAGCCCCCACCCTGCCCTGGGTCCCCACCCCACCTCTTGCTGTGGCCGAGTGTCCCCTGGGAGTCGCCGTTCTCCTGGAATTCCTGGCTGCCCTCTCCGGCCGGAGAACCCGGCTGGAATTCCGGCTGGGAGGGGCCCCAGCCCTCCCCATCGTCGCTGTCGGGATCCAGGTTGGGATCGAACACCTGCTCGCTCCTCTGGAGCTTCTCCAGGAGCGCCGACACCGACTGCAACACAGGAACCCCACCTGGATGGGGAATCCCACCTGGATGGGGAATTCCCACCTGGATCGGGAATCCCACCTGGATTGGGAATTCCCAACCTGGATCGGGAATTCCCACCTGGATGGAGAATCCCACCTGGATGGGGAATTCCCAACCTGGACTGGGAATTCCCAACCTGGATCGGGAATTTCCCATCTGGATCAGGGAATTCCCCACCTGGATCAGGGAATTCCCCACCTGGATTGGGAATTCCCACCTGCATAAGGAACCCCACCTGGATTGGGAACCCCACCTGCATCGGGAATCCCATCTGGATTGAGAATTCCCAACCTGGATTATGAATGAGGCTCAGGGATTCCCACCTGGGTCAGGAATTCCCAAACTAACTCAGGAATCTGGCTCAAGAATTCCCATCTGAATCAGGAACGTGGCTCAGGAATCCCCACCTGGCTCAGGGATCCCCACCTGGCTCAGGAATCCCCACCTGGCTCAGGGATCCCCACCCTGGCTCAGGGATCCCCACCCGGCTCAGGGATCCCCACCCGGCTCAGGGATCCCCACCCGGATCAGGGATCCCCACCCGGCTCAGGGATCCCCACCCTGGCTCAGGGATCCCCACCTGGATCAGGGATCCCCACCCTGGCTCAGGGATCCCCACCCGGCTCAGGGATCCCCACCTGGATCAGGGATCCCCACCCTGGCTCAGGGATCCCCACCCGGATCAGGGATCCCCACCGGGATCAGGGATCCCCACCGGGATCAGGGATCCCCACCCACCTGGTCGAACTCCTCGTCCCACTTGCTGAACTGGAACCCGGCCAGGGAGGAGCAGATCCGGCGTTTTTCCAGGCACGGAGCCAGCAGGGCTGTGGAGAGGTGGGAGACAGGGAAATGCCTGGGACACAGCAGGAATGCCCACCTGGATCAGGAATGCCCACCTGGATCAGGAATGCCCACCTGGACTGGGAATCCCCACCTGGACCAGGAATCCCCACCTGGACCGGGAATTCCCCACCTGGACCGGGAATTCCCCACCTGGACCGGGAATGCCCACCTGGACCGGGAATGCCCACCTGGCTCAGGACCTCAAAGCTCCAAAATTCTTGCACAGGATCCAAAACTCAGGAATTCCCACCTGGCTAAGGATTTCCTACCTGGCTCAGGAATTCCCAACCTGGCTCAGGATCCAAAATTCAGGAATTCCCACCTGGCTCAGGAATTCCCACCTGGCTCAGGAATCCCTAATCTGACTCCGGAATCCCCAACCTGGCTCAGGACCTCAAACCTCCAAAATTCCTGCACGGGATCCGAAATTCAGGAATCCTTAATCTGGCTCAGGAATTCCCAGTCTGACTCTGGAATTCCCAGTCTGGCTCAGGACCTCCAAGCTCCAGAATTCCCAGTTTTCCAGCAGGGATGCAAGCAGTGAACAAAGGCACGGGACAAGGAGGTGGCTAAGGGCGGGAAGGGCTGGGAAGGGCAGGGAAGGGCAGGGAAGGGCTGGGAAGGGCAGGGAAAGGCAGGGAAAGGCAGGGAAAGGCAGGGAAAGGAAGGGAAAGGCAGGGAAAGGAAGGGAAAGGAAGGGAAAGGAAGGGAAAGGAAGGGAAAGGAAGGGAAAGGAAGGGAAAGGAAGGGAAAGGAAGGGAAAGGAAGGGAAAGGAAGGGAAAGGAAGGGAAAGGAAGGGAAAGGAAGGGAAAGGAAGGGAAAGGAAGGGAAAGGAAGGGAAAGGCTGGGAAGGGCACGGGAAGAGCACGGGAAGGGCTGGAATTCACCTCTGAGGCCGGGCACGGGGACGGGCTGGGCACTGGGCAGGGCCGGGCTCTCCGAGGAGGGCAGGGGGACGATCCCGGAGTGGAACTGGAGGCGGCTCTGGAAGCCCTGGGAGCGCAGCCCCGTCAGGAAAATCCCGGCAGCGTTGCACTCATCGAAGGAGGCGGCCGCCCTCTGGAACATGGGATCCACCTGGGAAGGCGGGAAGGGAGCTGGGAATGAGAATGGGGATGGGAATCCGGGAATGGGGACGGGAATCCGGGAATGAGGACGGGAATTGGGGAATGGGGACGGGAATCCGGGAATGGGGACGGGAATCCGGGAATGGGGACGGGAATCCGGGAATGGGGACGGGAATCCGGGAATGGGGACGGGAATCCGGGAATGGGGACGGGAATCCAGGAATGAGGCAGGAGTCAGGGAATGCAGGGCATGGACAGGGGCAGGGAGGGCTCTGGGAGAGGCTTTGGAGTGCAGATCCCAAAGGTAAAACCATTCCCACCCCTGGGAGTGTCCCAGGCTGGGCTGGAGCAGCCTGGGACAGTGGGAAGTGCTGGAATGGGAGGAGCTCAGGGGTCCCTTCCAACCCAAGGGATTCCAAGATTCCAAGTGCCAGATGTGAGGAAGAAATTCTTCCCTCTCTGCCCCTGGATCATCCCTGGGAGTGTCCCAGCCTGGGATGGTGGGAGCTGTCCCTGCCCATGGGACAGGATGGGGTGAAGGTCCCTTCCATCCCAAACTGGGATTCTGAGATCCAGGGACAAACAGGGACAGGAGGGCTCTGCTGCCACAGGGAGACCCCAGGAATTGTCCCAATCCCAATCCCAATCCCAATCCCAATCCCAGCCATCCCTGGAGGGGCCTGCAGGAAGGGAAGCTCCAGGAGGAATCAAAGCCCACAGGAGCTGGGAAGGATGGAATTCTTCCATCTGGGATGGAATTCCCCAGCCCAGGCTGCAGGGCCTGGCACGGTGGAGGTGACCCTGATGGGATTTAGGGCCCTTCCAGGATCCTTTTCCCAGCCTGAACTCCCACACAAGGGGCCCTCAGATCCCAGGGGGATGGAAAAGCAGGAAAACAGGGACGGGGAGGATGAGGAGGGGTCCCAGCCCACCTCAGCCCTGCGGCTGGCCTCGGACACGTTGATGTTGCTCAGGTTCTGCTCGATGGTTTTGAAGCTTTGCTTCTTCTTTGGCTGAGCCTTCCTGGCAGCCTCGGGGGCTGGGCTGGAGTCTGGTGAGGGAAAAGGGACAAATCCCACCTGAAAAGGGCTGGAATGGCCCAAAGGAAACCTGGAATGTGTGCAACGAACTGCAGCGGGCATCGGAACCCTCACCCAGGGTCTGCTGCGAGGAGCAGCGCTCTGCTGGCTCCTTGTGGGTTCTGTTTGAGTCCAAACTGCCCCTTTTTGAGCCCAAACTGCCCCTGTTCGGCCCCAAAGTGCCCTGTTCCAGCCCAAAGTGCCCCTGTTTGGCCCCAAAGTGCCCCTGTTCGGCCCCAAAGTGCCCCGTTCAGCCCCAAAGTGCCCCTGTTCCAGCCCAAACTGCCCCTGTTCGGCCCCAAACTGCCCCTGTTCCAGCCCCAAAGTGCCCCTGTTCCAGCCCCAAAGTGCCCCTGTTCCAGCCCAAACTGCCCCTGTTCCAGCCCATGCTGCCCCTGTTCCAGCCCCAAAGTGCCCCTGTTCCAGCCCAAACTGCCCCTGTTCAGCCCCAAACTGCCCCTGTTCAGCCCAAAGTGCCCCTGTTCAGCCCAAAGTGCCCCTGTTCAGCCCAAACTGCCCCTGTTCAGCCCAAACTGCCCCTGTTCCAGCCCAAAGTGCCCCTGTTCGGCCCCAAACTGCCCCTGTTCCAGCCCAAACTGCCCCTGTTCCAGCCCAAACTGCCCCTGTTCCAGCCCAAACTGCCCCTGCTCCAGCCCCAAACTGCCCCTGCTCCAGCCGCAAACTGCCCCTGTTCCAGCTCAAAGTGCCCCTGTTCAGCCCAAACTGCCCCTGTTCCAGCCCAAGCTGCCCCTGTTCCAGCCCACACTGCCCCTGTTCCAGCCTAAACTGCCCCTGTTCAGCCCCAAACTGCCCCTGTTCCAGCCCACACTGCCCCTGTTCCAGCTGAAACTGCCCCTGTTCAGCCCCAAACTGCCCCTGTTCGGCCCCAAAGTGCCCCTGTTCCAGCCCAAACTGCCCCTGTTCGGCCCCAAACTGCCCCTGTTCCAGCCCCAAACTGCCCCTGTTCCAGCCCCAAACTGCCCCTGTTCCAGCCCCAAACTGCCCCTGTTCCAGCCCAAACTGCCCCTGGTCCAGCCCCAAACTGCCCCTGGTCCAGCCCAAACTGCCCCTGTTCAGCCCAAACTGCCCCTGGTCCAGCCCAAACTGCCCCTGTTCGGCCCCAAACTGCCCCTGTTCGGCCCCAAACTGCCCCTGTTCGGCCCCAAACTGCCCCTGTTCGGCCCCAAACTGCCCCTGTTCGGCCCCAAACTGCCCCTGTTCGGCCCCAAACTGCCCCTGTTCCAGCCCCAAACTGCCCCTGTTCAGCCCCAAACTGCCCCTGTTCAGCCCCAAACTGCCCCTGTTCCAGCCCAAAGTGCCCCTGTTCAGCCCAAAGTGAAATCTGGAATCACTGAGCGACAGCTCCAGCTCCTCCTCCCATCCCTCCCTGCTCCAGCTGGGGTGCTGGAGATTCCAGGTGGGAGAACCCAGCTGGAATCTCCCAGCCCTTGGAGAATTCAATTAATCCCAAACCTCTTCGCAACTCCCAAAGAGCGCCGGGCGGGAAATGAGGGAATTTCCTGGGATTCTGGGGAGGAAAAGAGGGAATTCCCACCTTCCTCGGGGCTGTCCGGGTCCCTGGCAGGGGCCGGCTCCTTGCCCAGGTGTCCCAGGACCCTGAAGGCGTCGGCGTGCACGGAATCCACGCGCACGGCGTAGATCTTGGCGCTGGCGTCCAGCGTCCCGGCGGCCACCTGCGAGGGACGGGGCTCAGCAGATCATCAGAGCCTCATCAGAGCCTCATCAGAGCCTCATCAGATCCTCATCAGATCCTCATCAGAGCCTCATCAGAGCCTCATCAGAGCCTCATCAGAGCCTCATCAGAGCCTCATCAGAGCCTCATCAGAGCCTCATCAGAGCCTCATCAGAGCCTCATCAGAGCCTCATCAGAGCCTCATCAGAGCCTCATCAGAGCCTCATCAGAGCCTCACCAGATCCTCATCAGAGCCTCATCAGAGCCTCATCAGAGCCTCATCAGAGCCTCATCCCCCCGCAGGATCCCAGGGCTGATCCCGCTCTGCATCCCGAGGGAAACCCGGGATAACGGGGAAAGGGTTGATGGTGAAAGCCATGGACTCCCCAGAGGGGTGCTTTCACATAGCTTGGTGGTTTACTTTTTGGGATCACAGCTAAAAATCCTTCAGGAATTGAGTTCCTAAAGGGGTGGATTTGGTTTCCTCTCCTTCCTCAGGATCACCCCGTTTTGCCAAGGCATGAGGAGGTGAAGGGTGTGAAATTCCCAGTGCTTCCCCAAGCCCAGATCCCACCAGGAAGGCCAAGAACCCCCAGGGAGACCCAGAGCCCCTTTTCCCCTCCTTCCCTCGGAGCTCCTGGGGCCACATCCCAAACTCCCCCCAGGAATCCACCTCTCCCTCCCAACAGCTCCGGGATGCTTCTCCTGCCAAGTTCTGGGATCAGAACCAGCCCAGCCCCACCTCCCTCCCTTTCCCAGCCCTGTCTTTAGCTCAGAGCCCTCCCCAGTCCTGCCCTGAGCCCCCAGCTGGGAGGATTCAGCCTCTCCAGGACCCAGTGCCTCCCATTCCTGCCGCCCCTCCCGGGGGGTTTTGGTGGCAGCCCCCCGAGCAGTGCTGGAGGTTTCTCATTAATTAAGCCCTGGGTTAATTGGATGTGGGAACAGAGCAGCAGCAGGGCCCCCTCTGACCTGGAAGTTGGTGAGCTCCGAGTTCTTCTGCTTCAGGATGTCGGTCATGTAATCGATCAGGTGCAGCCCAAAGGCGTTTTTGGTGGTGATTTTCTGCAAGGAAGCACAGCTGGGCACCCTTCCCCTGCCAGGGACACCCTGGGGACCAGGGGACAGCCTGGGTGGCACCGGGGGAGGGCAACAGCAGCCTGGACGTGGCCACGGATTCCTCTTGGAAAAGGAGTGGGAGGAGTGTTGGGACCCTGCGAGTTCCAGGCTCTGTGTGCTAAAGGCACTGACCCTCAGGCAAACCCCACATCTGAGGCTGTGGAAAAGGCTCCCAGAGTTAACTGGCAGCACCAGGATTGTGAGATCTCCCAGGTGAAACACTTCGGTTTGGGATTTCAGCACACAGCAATGCATGGGGCAAGGTGGAGGATTTGGGGCTTTGTCTGAGTCCTTCCTCCTCCTCCTTCCTGGCTCTGGGTGGTTTTCTGTAACTGGGTGGAAAAGGTTCTCATTGTGGCCCTTGGGTGGTCATTACTGGGCCAAAGGTACAAATAATACAGGTGTCACCTCGTTATTGGGTGATCAGTGCTTAAATAACCTTGCAGGGATAGAGAAAAGCTCAGCTTTGCCTTGGTTCTCTGAGCTGCTGGTTAGAGACTGTAAATTGGTAAGAAATAATAAACAGAGTCTGAACACCAACTGTGACTCCTGGGTTTGTCCTAACCTTGGCAGAGGAAAAGCAGAAACAATTACAGAAGAGAGCTGGGCAGAGGATTGTGTGAAATTCAGCAGGGAATTGTCTGAAGTTCAAACTCGGGCAGGTCCTGCAGCTGGGGAGGGACAGCCCTGGGCACTGGCACAGGCTGGGGGTGATCCTTGGCTTGCAGAGTGTCCTGGGGACAGGGACACCCACGGGACACGGCAGGGAGAGCATTCCCTGCAGGTCAGGGAGGGACCCAGCCCCAGGAGGAGCTCAGTGCAGCTCTGGGATCACCAGGACCGGAGGGACAAGGAGCTCCAGCCAAGGGTGACAAAGATGCAGGATCTGGAGCATCTCCCTGAGGATCAAAGGCTGAGGGAGCTGGGGCTGAGCAGCCTCAGGAAGAGACGGCTGAGAAGAGATCCCGGCCCTAAATACCCAAGGGGGAATGTGGGAGGATGGACTCGGGCTCTGCCCAGCCGTGGGATGAGAGGAAGGAAACGATGCCTGGGAAGCCCCACAGGAACTTTTTCCTGGGCTTACCCAGAGATATCCCAGAACTGTGTGGACAGAACCCCTGTGCTGTGGGATGGCCCAACCGGGACCAGACAACCCTTCGTGGTCCTTAACCTGCCCCACCCCACTGCCAAAGCCCCAAGTGTCTCAAACCCCACTCTGCTGAGGGATTTAAAACCCCGCAGGGCCCAAGCGCGGCTGCCCCGACTCACATTCTCGGTGGAGAGCTTGATGCAGGTGCTGTAGTGCTCAGAGATCTGCGCGTTGCTCCACTGGGGCAGCGGCGGCTGCCAGCCCTCGGTCCTGCGGGACACAGCGGCGTCGGTGCCCGGGCTCCCTCTCCCTCAGCCCGGCCCAGCGGGGTCGGTGCCCGGGCTAATCCCCTCAGCCCGGCCCAGCGGGGTCGGTGCCCGCGTTCTCCCTCTCAGCCCGGCGCAGCGGGGTCGGTGCCCGGGCTCCCTCTCCCTCAGCCCGGCCCAGCGGGGTCGGTGCCCGCGTTCTCCCTCTCAGCCCGGCCCAGCGGGGTCGGTGCCCGCGTTCCCCCCTCATCCCCGCGCACCGGCCCTACCTGAGCGAAGGGGAGCCGAGGCCCTGCAGAGACGAGTCCACCGCCCTGGAGCGGCGGCGCTGGCGCCTCTCGCGCTCATCGTCGTTGCCGGGGCACTCGGCGAGCACGGGGGTGCCGGTGCTGCCGAGGGCCCGCGGGGTCGGGGAGAGGAAAGAAGCAGCAGCAGCGGCGGCCGCGACGCGGGGGCTGCGGGCGGCCATGGCTCCTGAGGGGGAGCCCGCCTTCGCCGCGGCCACGCCCCCTCCGCCACTTCCGACCAATCAGCGCAAGGGGTGCCAGCCTGGCGGCCAATCAGCGCGCGGCGTGCCCGCCCCCGAGGCGGGTTTGAACGGCGGCGCGCGCTCAGCAACGGTCCGAGGGGGGGGGGGACGCTCTGAGGGACCCCGGGAAGGGCCCCGGCCCCGGCCCCGGCATTTCCCCGATTTCCCCCCAATTCCCGCAGGGGCTGGGGCCGGAGCGGGGCCAGCAGCCCCCGGTGCTGCCCCGGAACCCCCCGGGAGGAGGAGGAGCCGCCAGAGCAGCGCCGCCTATCGCGGAATCGCGGAATCGCTGGGGTTGGAATGGTTGGGATGACCGAGTCCGACCTGGGCCCGATCCCCGCCTGGCACTGAGGGCAACCTCCAGGCCTCCCCCGGACCCTCCAGGTGTGTTCCCACCTTCCCTGTGACCCTCCAGGTGTCATTCCCACATTCCCTGTGTTTCTCCAGGTGTAATTCCCACCTTCCCTGTGACCCTCCAGGTGTAATTCCCACATTCCCTGTGACTCTCCAGGTATAATTCCCGCATTCCCTGTGACCCTCCAGGTGTAATTCCCACATTCCCTGGACCCTCCAGGTGTGTTCCCACATTCCCTGGACCCTCCAGGTGTGTTCCCACATTTCCTGTGGCTCTCCAGGTGTAATTCCCACATTCCCTGTGTTTCTCCAGGTGTAATTCCCACATTCCCTGTGGCTCTCCAGGTGTAATTCCCACATTCCCTGTGGCTCTCCAGGTGTAATTCCCACATTCCCTGTGATTTCTCCAGGTGTAATTCCTACATTCCCTGTGATTTCTCCAGGTGTAATTCCCACATTCCCTGTGTTTTTCCAGGTGAAAGTCCCACATTCCCTGTGGCTCTCCAGGTGTAATTCCCACATTCCCTGTGACCCTCACCTGGCTCCAGGTCCCCCATCCCGGGCAGAGCTCCGTGCCTGAGGCAAAGCTCCACCGTGAGGAAAAGAAATCCAGGGCTTTTCCTTCTGGAGCATCCCTTGTGCTCTGCGAGCTTCAGGAAAAAATTGGGATGGCCTGGATGTGCCAGATCCGTCCCCAAAAGCCTGGGAATTCCATTGCATCCCAAAGCTTGGGAAGAGGGACTCGAATGGACCCGGAGCTGGAGCTTTTCCGGCATTCCCAGCCGAATCCTTGGATTTAGGGATGCTGCAGTTTGGATGTCGCCGTTTTCCCGGCGGTTTTTCCCGGCTGAGCCGCTGGATGGAGCAGGAGGAAAAGCCGTGGATTGATCTCCGCAGGAGCTCGGGAATGATTCCCAGCACGGAGCAGCCGAGGGGTCACAGAATCATGGAATTGCTGAGGCTGGAAAACGCCGTCAGCATCATCAGATCCGAGCTCCAGCGCGGGATGGAGCCGCGAGGAAAATCCGGATTTAGGGAATGGGCGGTTCCCCCATCCAGGATATTCCAGGCTCCCGGGAAGGGCCGATCCAAGGGGACGCCGCTCCCTGGGAGTGCCCAGCCCCGGCCGTGTCCCCAGGACGGGAGTGACTGTTGGGTTTTGGAGAGCCCCCTCCACACACAGCCATCCATCCACCAAAGGAGAAAAAAAATCCCATTTTTCCTAAGGAATATCTGGATTTTGAGACAGTCCTTGACCCCCAAATCCCAATTTTATTTTGGCTCCCTCCGTCCATCCCTCTGGAGCTGAGCCTGATTCACTCTTGGATTTTTATAGAACCCCTTCCACACACAACCATCCATCAACCAAAAGAGAAAAATCCCGTTTTTCCTAAGGAATATGTGGATTTAGAGGCAGTCCTTGACCCCCAAATCCCCTTTTTATTTTGGCTCCATCCACCCCTCCAAAGCCGGGATCGATTCCTGCGTCAGGACGGAGCCGGAGGGATCTCAGCTCTGCCCTCATCCAGCGCCAAAAATGGCAAAGGAATCAAAGCTTGGAGCCCGGAATCTCCTTGGAAGAGCAGCCAGGAATCTCCTTGGAAGATTGCAAGCACAGGAGGCCCTGGACAATTCCTAGACCTGGAGGATCTGAAACGCTTTGGGGTTTTTTTGTCCCCCTGATATTGGGGGCTGAGCAGTGGGGTCAGGATCCAGGATCGCCGGGAGAGGCTGGAAAATCCCCGGCTGCGTTTGGGATGTGTTTTCCCGGGAGCAGCCCCCGCGTTCTGTGGCTGCAGTAAACAAATCAATCTCTGCCGCCGAAGCCATCCCGGAGGAGACTCCAAGGAACTCTGTCGGGTTTTATGCCCAAATAAATCATTCCTGCCCTGGCAACAGCGCTGGATTTTTCCCCGGCATCAGCAGTGCCGGAGAGGGCAGAAGCATTCCCAGATGGAAATTGAGGGAATGGATCACTGTGACAGCAGTGGTACAAACAGCTTCGATCCCTTCCCAGCTCCATAAATCCCTGCCAGCACTCGGGAAAGCTTCGATTTCCAGCTCCCCACGTTCCAGAGGGGTTTGTGTTCCTGAAATCCCCGGGAGGGGTGCAGGGATGCTCCTGGATGCAGGGAGAGGTTTCCTCCGGGAGCTGGGAAGGAGGAATCGAGGGCGGGAGCTGCCGGGACTTTTCCAGCCAGGCCCGGAAAGGATTTGGGAGGATTTGGGACACCGGGATGTCCCCAAGCTGTGGGCCAGGGGGTGGAGGGGGTGGGAAACCTGGGAAAGGGGAGGAAATGGGGATTGGAAACCACGCCTGGAATGGGCAGGGAATGATCATAGAATGGGCAAGGAATCCCACCCCTGGGACTAACGGACCATTCCCTGGATCATTCTCTGCCCACTCCCTGCCCATTCCCTGCCCATTCCCTGGATCATTCCCTGGATCTTTCCCCTGCCCACTCCCTGCCCACTCCCTGCCCATTCCCTGCCCGTTCCCTGAATGGAAGCCTTGGATTTGGGATTTCAGTACATTCTCCCCCTGCTTTCCCCTTCCAGGGCCGTGTCCATCCCCTCCGGCTGCGGCTCCAGAGCCGCGCTCGGAGCTGGGGGCGCAGGGAAGGCTGGGGAGAGGGAAATGGGTTGGGTCTTTCCAAGGTTTTATTGGGAAGCTCTGTTCTGCCTGGCTGCTGCACATCCAGCTGGGATGGACTCTTTTCCCTTAGTGGGAATGCTCTGGAAAAGGCTGCAGTGTGACAGACGTCGGGGTGGCCCCAATCCCTCCTGCTTCTCATTCTGGGAATGGCCCCAATCCCTTCTGCCCCTCATTCCCTGGGAATGGCCCCAACCCCTTCTCATTCCCTGGGAAAGGCCCCAATCCCTTTTTCCTGCTCCTAGGAATGGCCCCAATCCGTTCTCATTCCCTGGGAATGGCCCCAATCCCTTCTGCTTCTCATTCCTTGGGAATGGCCCCGACCCCTTTTTCCTGCTCCTAGGAATGGCCCCCATTCCTTCTCCTGCCCCTCATTCCCTGGGAATGGCTCCTCATTCCCAACCAGCAGTGAGTATCTGACCTTTGGCACTCTCATTCCCTGTGTTTTATCCCCAGTTCTTGTGCCACAAATCCCAAGATTTTCCAGATTTTTGGTGCCCTGTCCAGCCTGGCCTCGGACACTCCCAGGGATCCAGGGGCAGCCACAGCTCCTCTGGGAATTCCAGCCCAGCCCCTCAGGGAGGAATTTGTTTCTAAAAAATCCTGGCTAGAGCATGGATCCCCCCAGGATTCCCTAAATCCTCCTGCAACCCCTCCCTGCCCATCCTGTTCTAACGAATAAATAATTTCTAATTAAGCCCATCCTCCCCTTTTCCCTTCCTTCCCTTTGGAATTCCTGATGCCCGGGGGGTTCCTCAGCCCCGGAAACATCAAATCCAATTGAATTCCTCATTTCCCACCCTAAATTCCCACCCAGCGCCGGTTGGTTCCTGAAATCTCCTAGCAGCTCCTGCTCGGAGCTCAGTAATTACTGGGGTAATTAACGCTAATTACTGCTGGGAACAAGCTGGAATTCTCCACCCTCCAGGAACCCCAAATCTGCCGCAATCTGCCCCAAAAATGAACCCGGCGGTTCCTGAATAACATGAATTCAATGTCTTGAACCCAAATCGTTCCTCCCTGAGCTCCGATTTTTTGGGAAGCATCCCAGAGCCCCCCGGGTGCCATGGAAACCGCAGGATCCGCCCTGTGAGCTGGGAGCTGCCTCAAATTCCCGTTTTGGTTTTTTTTCTTTTTTAATTTTCCGGGATATTTTGGACTCGGCATTAAGCAAACATTTATGTAAAACGCTGGAATGCATCCATGGAAATGAGGCTGAACCAGAGCGGGAATTCAGCAGGGTGGGCTCGCTCAAAGCTGCAGATCCCCCTCAGAAAGCACCAAAAATGACAAAATTTGGTTTTTTTGGGGGTCACCCCCCTGATTTGGGGGGGTTTCCCATGGAATTGGAGATGAAGGGAATGTGGAATTCCCTTTCCTTGTGTGGCTGGGGAGGATTTCTGTACCCAACAAAGGCTCGAGCTCATTTTATGGGATGGGGGAGAAATTCCCCATTATGGACAGCCCTGGAAGGGGATGGGATGATCCCGATGGATCCACTGGGATCCAAATCTCACTGGGATGGGATGATCCCGATGGATCCACTGGGATCCAAATCTCACTGGGATGGGATGATCCTGATGGATCCACTGGGATCCAGATCTCACTGGGACGGGAATGATCCCGATGGATCTGTTGGGATCTGAATCTCACTGGGATGGGATGGTCCTGATGGACCCGTTGGGATCCAGATCTCACTGGGATGGGATGATCCCAAACAGCTCCATGGGAATCTGAATCCCATTGGGAAAGGTGATGGGATGATCCAAATGGAGCAAACAGCTCTACTGGGATCTGAATCCCACTAGGATGGGAAAATCCCAATGAAGGAATTGGCTCCATTGGGATCTGAATCCCGCTGGGAAAGGGGATGGGATGATCCCCATGGATCTGAATCCCACTGGGATGGGAAAATCCCAGTGAAGGAATTGGCTCTGTTGGGATCTGAATCCCCCTGGGAAGGGATAACCCCAATGAAGAAATTGGCTCTGTTGGGATCTGAATCCCTCTGGGAAAGGGGATGGGATGATCCCCATGGATCTGAATCCCCCTGGGAAGGGATAACCCCAGTAAAGGAAACTGCTCCGTTGGGATCTGAATCCCGCTGGGAAAGGGGATGGGATGATTGATCCTCATGGATCTGAATCCCCCTGGGAAGGGATAACCCCAGTAAAGGAAACGGCTCCGTTGGGATCTGAATCCCGCTGGGATGGGATGATCCCGATGGATCCGTTGGGATCTGAATCCCGCTGGGATGGGAGATCCAGCCCGGCGTTCACGGGAAGCTCGGCCAGGAGTATGTGGATGTTTGTCGCTTCCCTCCTTTTTCCTGGATAAAATCGCTGATGGAAAACCAACAGCCGGAGCTTACCGGGCCCGTGGGATGGAGCTGAGCCCGGGAATGCCGCTTTAATTAAAACCCAGAATTCCAGCCAGCCGGAACTGCTGCTGGGGGCTGGCCGCCGCCGCAATTCCCACCTGGAATGTTCCGCCATCAGCACACGGAGGGCTTGGAACAGCACGGACTGCGCGTTCCCGGCGGAGCAGCGGGATCTGGGGAGCCCAGCCCGGGATGGGGAGCCAGGATCCATCAGGGACACTGGAATCACCGGGAATCACCCGGATAACGGAGCGGGCCTGAGCCCTGCCCGCGCTCCAGGAGGGATCAGAGCCGTTTCCATGACTTGGGAATCAGTGCCGTGCTCCCAGCCCCGAATTTGAGGAGGAATTTTGGGAATTGTCCCTTTTCCTGTTTTGGTGGCATTTCAGGGCAAACCTCTCCCACCGAGGGTGCCCCAAACCCATCATCCATTTTTTAAATGGAATTTTAGCTTTTCCACCTTTTCCATGTCTTCCCACTCCCACAGCTCCTCCCCTCATTAAGGGATAACGAACCATTCTCCACATCAAAGGAATATTTATCCATGAAAATCCACACTGGGACAATTCTGAGATGCTTTGGGAAGGACAGTTGGGTTTCCCCTCTCTTGGGATGCTCCCATGGGAAGAACTTCCCAGAAAGCTCCTTCCAGCTGCTGCCACCCCAAATCCCGAATTCCCCTGGGATGTCAGAGTCACAGGAAACAGGATTTGGGGTGGATATTCCAAGGAAAAGAGGGATTCCCACACTAAGTTTTGCACGTTAATGATTGTGCCCACTTTCCAGCTGGACACAGGATTTTGGGGCAGGGTGAGGTGTTTGGGAGAGGAATAAATCCCAGAATCCTGGAATGGGGAAGGCTGGAAGGGCCCATGGTGGATCCTGAAGGCTGAAAAATGGATTTTTTTTTGATTATGAGGATTTTAATTGAAAATAAACCCTAGGAGCTCCCAGGCCAGGCTCTGTGACCTCACACCAGGGCTCCAGCAAGGACACGGAAATCCCAAAAAACCCAAATCCCGTCATTCCCTGTGGGAACGCTCCACAAACAGTGGATCCTGCGCTTCCATCCTGGAATGCTCGGCCGTGAGGAGCCCTCGAGGGACAGAAAATAAAAACAACAATAAAGACAAGGATGGGCGGGGCAGGCCTTGTATCCACGGCAATCCCAGAAAAAACGCTCCGAACAATGGGAATTGCTCCCGGATGGATCCTTGGCTTTGGCTTCCAAAGGCACCGCCGGATCCTCGGCCGTGACTTCCAAAGGCACCGCGGTTCTTCTGCCAAACAGAACCAAACCAGGGACAGGCCTGTTCGAAATCCCCAAATGCAGCAAAATTCCCCAAATCCAACAAAATCCCCAAATCCAGGGGTTGTTGCTGGGGGAGGGACAGTCCCACACGGAATGGGGGTAAAGGGTGGATTTAGGGGTGGATTTTGGAGCAGATTTTGGAGCAGATCCCGAGGGTGGATGGGGAGGGATTTGGGATTTGCTGCTCCTGTTCAGTGGGAATGGGAATTTCTGCATTTCAGGACACAAAGCTGAGCTTGAAACCAAAGGTTTCAGGGTCAGAAGGTGGCTCCAGGCTGGGATTTGGGATTTAGGGTTTGGGATGGGGGAATTTTCCAGGTGCTTCTGAAGGGTGGGAGCAGAGCTGTGGGGCATTCCCACCAGACTCCACTGATTTTCCTTCCAGGTGCCAGGGAAGAGGCAAAGGAACTCCCCAGCTTGGGAACTGAATCTCTGATTTGAGATCTGCCTGAAAAACCTGGAAAAGCCTCTGGATTCAGCTGTCCAGGAGATGGGAATGGAGCAGGGACTGGGACATTTCTGCAGAGTTCACCTCTCATTCCTCCAGCCTTCCAGTGAATCCCTTTAGGAGCCTGATTTCCACACCCCAAATGGGAACTTGGAGCAGCAGCCGGGAGCAAATTTCCCCCAGATTGTCCCCAAATTTGTGGCTGTGTTCCCAACAAGCCGAGTTTATCCACTTGGGATTTCATTTCCTTTTCTCTTCACTCTGGGTGTGTGTTCATCCACTGGAGGAGTCCAGGGAAAATGATCCATCAGAATGGAAATATTCCATGAATCCATACACACATCACAAAGGTCACGGTTTTTGCAAAGTCTGATTAAAACAAAATCCAGGAGGTGGAAGGGGGGGTGAAAGCAGCTCTGGAGAATTCCTGACCTCCCTCCAATCCTTGTTCTTGGGATGGAATCCATTTCCAGGGGCTGGGAACCACTTCAGGGAGGTCTCTCCTTTTCCAGAGCTCCATGGCATTCTGGAGTCCATCCAAGGGGAGTCACCTGGGATTTCTAGGGAATCTCAGGAATTCCTTGTGGCAGCTGAGGAACAGCAGCTAAAGCCCAGCTCAGAGATCCTTTGGGAGATCCTTCAGGAATCTCCACCCTGATGAGCGGGTTTGGAGTGGCAGCAGGAGACCACGGAGCAGCGGGATGTGGATGCCGGAGATGATCCAAGGCCATGCAGGAAGTCCTGGATTTGCGCTGTGGCCAATGATTCCCCACGGAGCTGGAAAAAGCCTTTTTGGGATTTTGGGAGTCAAGATCCCCCTGGATATCCAGCAGGGAGAATGACGTTGGATAGGGATGGGAGGAGGGAAGTGCAGGATGGGGTCGTTTTCCACAGGGTGGGATGTACCAGAGAACCCTCCTGCCTCGCAGAGAGCACGGAAGCGCCGGCCAGTGCTGGAATTCCGGAGAAAAACCCGGCTCTGTCCCGTTCCTGCACGCCCTCCATCTCCAACCAGGCAGTGAACACATTCCTGGTGTCCAGCCAGAACACACAGAACTCATCCCAAGGAACAGAGACGGGAAACCAGCATGGGAGACGCCGGCACGGCACAAGCAGGGCGGTGGCACCGGGGTGGCACGGAGGGGACGTCCCTAGGTGAGGGTGTTGGAGTAGAAGCTGAAGCTCTCCGAGACCGTCTTGGAGTCGCTGCGGGAGGAGCCGTTGGAGGTCACGTCCAGGGAGAGCCGCTCGGCCCGGCCGGGCTCGTCCGGCTCCTCGTCGGCCGCACCGAGCGCCGAGGCCACGGTGGTGGTGTCCATGCGGCTGAGCTTGGACACGGAGCTGTGCGTGTGCAGGAACCGCGCCGAGCGCAGCTCCAGGCCCTCGTACTCGCCGGCGCTGACGCACGGGCACCAGCGGAAGGCGTGCTTGAATCCCACCCGGAACCTGCGCCACAGGGACCGGAGAGACCGGGGTGGGCAAAGGAGGTGGGGAAGACACGGACACGGGTGGGGAAGGAGATGGGATGGCCACAGGAATGGGATGGAGGTGGCCAAAGGAACGGGATGGACATGGCCAAAGGAACGGGATGGAGATGGACAAAGGAATGGGGTGGAGATGGACAAAGGAGGTGGAAAGGACACAGAGATGGCCAAAGGAGTGGGATGGAGATGGCCAAAAGAATGGGATGGAAGTGGACAAAGGAATGGGATGGAGATGGACAAAGGAATGGGATGGAGGTGGCCAAAGGAACGGGATGGAGATGGCCAAAAGAATGGGATGGAGATGGGCAAAGGAATGTGAAGGAGATGGATATAGGAATGGGGTGGACATGGCCACAGGAATGGGATGGAGATGGCCACAGGAATGGGATGGAGATGGGCAAAGGAATGGGGTGGACATGGACAAAGGAGGTGGAAAGGACACAGAGATGGCCAAAGGAGTGGGATGAAGATGGCCATAGGAATGGGAAGGAGAAGGATAAAGGAACGGGATGAAGATGGATATAGGAATGGGATGGACATGAACAAAGGAATGGGAAGGAGATGGACATAGGAGTGGGATTGAGATGGGCAAAGGAGGCGGGAAAGGCATGGAGATGACCAAAGGAATGGGATGGAGATGGACAAAGGAATGGGATGGAGATGGCCACAGGAATGGGGTGGACATGAACAAAGGAATGGGAAGGAGATGGACAAAGGAGGTGGGAAAGGCATGGATGGGGCCAAAGGAATTGTGATGGACATGGCCAAAGGAAAGGGGAGATAAAGCTGAGCTTTTCTAATCATGACAGAATTGCGATCTTTCACTGAGGGGAGGAAAAAAAACTCTTGGAAAAATGAAAAATCCTTGGAGAAATGAAAAACCCACCAAGAAACGAAAAACCCACTGAGAAATGAAAAAACCACTGAGAAATGAAAAACCCGCCAAGAACTGGAAAACCCACTGTAAACCCCATTTGGGAGTTGGGATTGTTCTAACTGATGTTTGCCCTCGAAATCCACGGGGATTTGGAAAGACTCCAGGTGACAACTGTGTGTCCCCCAGCTCCGCTGGAAGCGGCAGAGGGCGGGACAGAACCATCCCAAAAATCCCCGCCCGGCGTCCCCCCGGCGCTGCCGCGGCGCTCCCACCTGTCGTTGAGGCAGCAGTAGATGATGGGGTTGTACATGGTGGAGCTCATGGCCAGCCACATGACGGCCAGGTAGAGCTGCTGGATGGACCTGCGCAGGTACCACTCGGGCCGCAGGTACTGCAGCGTGAAGTACACGTGGTAGGGCAGCCAGCAGAGCGCGAAGGTGCACACCACGATGATCATCATCTTCACCACCTGCGCGGGGAGAGCGTCCAGCAGCCATTCCAGCCCCAGGAACGGCCTTTCCAACTGGGAATGGCATTTCTGACCGGGAATGGCCTTTCCAACCCGGAATGGCCTTTCTGACCGGGAACGGCCTTTCCAACTGGGAATGGCATTTCTGACCGGGAATGGCCTTTCCGACCGGGAATGGCCTTTCCAACCCGGAATGGCCTTTCCGACCGGGAACGGCCTTTCCAACTGGGAATGGCATTTCTGACTGGGAATGGCATTTCTGACTGGGAACAGCCTTTCCAACCGGGAATGGCCTTTCCGACCCGGAACGGCCTTTCCGACTGGGAATGGCCTTTCCGACCCGGAACGGCCTTTCCGACTGGGAATGGCCTTTCTGACTGGGAATGGCCTTTCCGACCGGGAATGGCCTTTCCGACCAGGAATGTGCAGTCAGCATCTCAGTTAAACCACGTTTGTGGAGGTGTCCTAAACCCTTCCACCCTCTGGAATGGCCTTTCCAACTGGGAACACGTGGTCAACGTCTCAATTAAACCACGTTTGTGGAGGAGGTGTCCTAAACCCATCCATCGGTCATTCCACCCTCTGGAATGGCCTTTCCAACCAGGAACGTGTGGTCAATGTCTTGGTTGACCCACACCTGTGGAGGAGGTGTCCAGAGGACTCTGCTCCATCTTCAGCCATCAAGGCCTCACCTGCTCCCAGTGAGGACCTCCCTGATGACAGGTTTGGGGCTGGGACCGGCTGGGATTGGCCATGGATTAAGGATTATGGATCCAGCCACGCCCAGAATTCCTCACCCTGTGCTTGGCCATGACTTTATCATGGTTGGGATTGGCCAGGAGTTCTGGATTCAGATATGTCTGGAATTCCTTACCTGGTGGAGATTGGCCAGGAATTCTGGATCCACCAGGTAAGGAATTCCTCACCTTTTGCTTCTTTGAGACCTGCTCATGGTTGGGATTGGCCAGGAATTCTGGATCCATCCATGCTCAGAATTCCTTACCTGGTGGAGATTGGCCAGGAATTCTGGACCCGGCCCCTCCCGGAATTCCTCACCTGGTGGAGATTGGCCAGGAATTCTGGACCCGGCCCCTCCCAGAATTCCTCACCTGGTGGAGATTGGCCAGGAATTCTGGACCCCGGCCCCTCCCAGAATTCCTCACCTGGTGGAGATTGGCCAGGAATTCTGGACCCGGCCCCTCCTGGAATTCCTCACCTGGTGGAGATTGGCCAGGAATTCTGGACCCAGCCCCTCCCGGAATTCCTCACCTTCCTCTTGGCCGACACCTGCTCGTGGTAGCGGTCGGAGGAGTCTCCGGGGATGGCGCTGGCCCAGAGCGTGCGGCCGACGGCGCCGTAGGCGCAGCCGATCACCAGCAGCGGCAGCAGGTACAGCAGCACAGTCATGGAGAAATGGTACCTGGAAAACACCGGGATAATCCCTGAGGATACAGCAGGATGGACATGGAGAAATGATACCTGGAAATCACCGGGATAATCCCTGAGGATACAGCAGCACGGTCATGGAGAAATGGTACCTGGAAAAATCAGGATAATCCCTGAGGATACAGCAGCACGGTCATGGAGAAATGGTACCTGGAAAACACCGGGATAATCCCTGAGGATACAGCAGGATGGACATGGAGAAATGGTACCTGGAAATCACCGGGATAATCCCTGAGGATACAGCAGCACGGTCATGGAGAAATGGTACCTGGAAAAATCAGGATAATCCCTGAGGATACAGCAGCACGGTCATGGAGAAATGGTACCTGGAAAACACCGGGATAATCCCTGAGGATACAGCAGGATGGACACAGAAATGTGGGACCTGGAAAAACCGGGATAATCCCTGAGGATACAGCAGCACGGTCCTGGAGAAGTGGGACCTGGAAAAATCAGGATAATCCCTGAGGATACAGCAGCACGGTCATGGAGAAGTGGGACCTGGAAAAATCAGGATAATCCCTGAGGATACAGCAGCACGGTCATGGAGAAGTGGGACCTGGAAAAATCGGGATAATCCCTGAGGATACAGCAGCACGGTCATGGAGAAATGGTACCTGGAAAAACCGGGATAATCCCTGAGGATACAGCAGCACGGTCATGGAGAAGTGGGACCTGGAAAAATCGGGATAATCCCTGAGGATACAGCAGGATGGTCACGGAGAAATGGTACCTGGAAAAATCGGGATAATCCCTGAGGATACAGCAGCACGGTCATGGAGAGGTGGGGCCTGGAAAACACGGGGATAATCCCTGAGGATCCGGTGCCTGTCCCAAGCAGAGCTTGGAGGGAAAGAGCTGCACTCGGAAAGAGGATTTGGCACAATTCCTGCACAATTCTGGAATTCCTGCAGAGTCGGGCTGGGAGGAATTCCCTGTTTTCCCCCCAATCTTCTCCCGTTTTCCAGGTTCTCCCCCATTATGGATCCCTCCCCTGCCCATTTGGAATAAAACCTCTGGAGGCTCATCCCGCCCTTGGGAAAAGTGGATTTTCCCCCTCTTGGATCATTTTGCCCCCGGGGGTGTTTTCCATTCGGATCGAGCCCCTCCAGGGGGGATTTTCTCCTTGGCACTCCTGGGATGGGATGTAGCCGGGAAATTCCTGGGAATTTCCTTTGGGAAGGATGTTTGGAGCTGAGTTTTTCCTTTCACTCCTCATGTCCTCACTTCCCAAATTATCCTGGGGATGGATGTGGTCTCTGCTCCCACCTTTCAGCTGGAATTCCTGCTAGAAAAGTGGGATTTTGGAATAGGAACTGATGGGAATATTGAGAAGAAATAAAGGATTTTCCTGCGGAGCAAACACCAGGAATGGGAGCACTGGGAATGCTGTGGGAATTCTGGGAATGCTGTGGATCAATGAGGACTTCTGGTAAAGAGGAGTTTGTTTAAAAGGAAATCCAATAATTCTGTGTTTAACCACAGGAGGGGACGGAGGCTCCGACCCTGCGGAAAATTCTGGAAAATCCTCTCTTCCCTAAAAACTAAATCCCCAAATGCGGCTGGTGCCAGCTTGGAAAACTTCCCAAATCCTGATTGGTTAGCAGGAATTTTATTCCCAAGGCTTTGGGGCCTCTGGGTGGATTTTTGGGCTCCAACCTCCAGTCCAGGCCCTGCTCCCGCTCCTCTTCCCGGGAGCTTGGATGGAATCCCAGCTCTGGAGGGTGAGGAGCGGCTCTGGGAATTCTCCCGCAGGGAACGGGGCTGGCCCTGGCCCCGCTGCTGTTCGGGACTGGAATCTGATTTTCCCGGCCCTAATTCCATTTGGGATGGGCGTTGCGGGGCTGGATTTCGTTTCGCTCATTCCAGAGGCGTCCTGGCGGCTCCAGAGGAGGATTTTGCTGCGGTTCCCATGGAATTCCGGATCCTCAGAGCGCTGCAGGAATGTCTGGAGGAGCTGCGGGATAACGTCAGCAGCAGCACAGAGCCTCAGTTCCAGAGGAGTCTGGGCTGCGAGGGCCACTCCAGACAGCTCTGGGAATTCTTTCGGGATGCCAGGCATGGAAAAGCAGCGGAATTGTTCTGCCTGCAGGATTCTCAGGATTGGAGCACTCAGGGAAAATTGGGGTTTGCAGCTGGAAGGGTTTCAGGATCTGGTGGGAATTGCGGGAGCCACAATTTTTTTTTTTTTTCTGCCTCGTTTTCCCTGGCAAATCCCGGGAATGTTGGCATGGAAGGGACGTCCCTGGGGAATCTGAATTCCCAGAGGATCCAGGAGTGGCTTCTCCCTTCCCTCAAAGCCCCAAACGGCCGCTGATGGAATTTCTGATCCCTTTGGGAAGCAGGGATCGATGGCCGGATCGAATCCCACAGAATTATCGGCTCCGGTGTAAACAGGGATGTTTTCCAGGGAAAAACCAGCTCTGGTAACCTCTGCACGCCGGGGCTGTGCTCCCCAGAGGCTTCCCAAAGGAATTCCCTCCCAGAAGTGTTGGAATTCTCCCGTTTTCCCTGTTTTTTTCCTCCTGTTTTCCCTGGGAACTGGAAAAAGGATGGAATTTTTTCCTCCTGGCGCCACAAACGGAACAGCTGCCACCGGAGAGTTCCCGGAATAACCGTTCCGAGGCCCTGGAGCGGGGAAAGGGCTGGAATGTCGCCTCTGGAATGACCCAAACACCTGTCCCGAGTTATTTAGGGCAGGAAAATCCCATCCCGGGATCCACTCAGGGAATTCCGGAGGACTGGAGACGCCGCCGAGCCACCAGTTCTTCCCAACCCCCAAATTCTTTGGGATTTGCCCATCCCGAAGCTGCTGGGGATCTCCTTTCCCAGTTTTTCCAGCTTTCCCAGCTGTCCCAGCCCCGGAGCGGGGGTGCAGATCCCTGCTGGGTTTAACAGCGGCGTTTTCCTTCGGGGTCAGCCTTTGGAAACGCCACTGGAATGATCCGTCCCAGTCAGTGGCTGCCTCATTTCGGGCTGGGAATCTTGGAATGTTCTGGGCTGGAAGGGGCCCCCAAGGATGGAATGAGGTTGGAAAACCTCCCCAGAGCCCTCCGGCCCTGTCGGTGCCGCTCTGGGGGTGACGTGACAAAGGACACCGGGGTGGGGGGGTGGCACTGGCCACTCTTGGATCTGGACACCTGCCCTGGCTCCCACAGAATTCCACACTGGAATTCCAGAGCAGAGTTCCACAGCCTCAATTCCACAGCTTCAATTTCTCCTTAGGGCTGGAGAACACAAACCCCTTTTTTATTCCCTTCTTTATTCCTTTCTTTATTCCCTTTTTTATTTCCTTCTTTATTCCCCTTTTTATTCCCTATTTTATTCCCTTCTTTATTCCCCTTTTTTATTCCCTATTTTATTCCCTTTTAAAATTCCTTTTGCATTCCTTTTGTAATTCCCTATATTATTCTTCCCCCCCTTTTTTTCCCTCAACACTTGACGTTTAACTCCCCTTGGCAAACCATACCCAGACCCTTTGGAATTCTGGGAGCTCCCTGCCCCTTTTTCCCCTTTTTCCCTTTTCCTCCTCTTCCTCCTCTTCCTCCTCTTCCTCCTCTTCCTCCTTTTCCTTTTCCTTTTCCCCTTCTCCTTCCTCTCCCTCCCCCTTTCCTCCTTCTCCTCCCCCTTTCCTCCTTCTCCTTCTCCTTCTCCTTCTCCTTCTCCTTCTCCTTCTCCTTCTCCTTCTCCTTCTCCTTCTCCTTCTCCTTCTCCTCCTCCTCCTCCTCCTCCTTCTCCTCCTCCTCCTCCTCCTCCTCCTCCTCCTTCTCCTTCTCCTTCTCCTTCTCCTTCTCCTTCTCCTTCTCCTTCTCCTTCTCCTTCTCCTTCTCCTTCTCCTTCTCCTTCTCCTTCTCCTTCTCCTTCTCCTCCTCCTCCTCCTCCTCCTTCTCCTCCTCCTCCTCCTCCTCCTCCTCCTCCTCCTCCTTCTCCTTCTCCTTCTCCTTCTCCTTCTCCTTCTCCTTCTCCTTCTCCTTCTCCTTCTCCTTCTCCTTCTCCTTCTCCTTTATTTTTCCTCCTCCTTTTCCTTTTCCTCTTCCTTTTCCCCTTCCTCTTCCCCTTCCTCTCCCTCTCCCTCCCCCTTTCCCCTTTCCCCCTTTCCCTTTTCCCCTTTTCCTTTTCCCTTTCCTTTTCCTCTCCCTCTCCCTCTCCCCCTTTCCCTTTTCCTCCCTCCATTTCCCTTCCATTCCCCGTATTTTTCCCGCCCCGTTCCCACTCACGTTTTTCCGGACACGGCTCCGCCGGGCTCCGGCCACTCCACGAGGCAGACGACGCGTCCCGGGAGCTCGGCGGTGATGGAGAAATATCCCTGGGGAAAAGCCAGCAGGAGCGCCAGGAGCCAGATCAGCCCCATCACAGCCTTGGTGGCCGCGGCCGAGAGGCGCGGCCGGAGCGGGTGGATGATGGCCATGTACCTGTGCGGGAACAGCGGGATCAGGCGGGAAATCCTGGAATAACGGCTCCGGGAACAGCGGGAATTGGGGTGGGAAATACTGGAATAACGGCTCCGGGAACAGCGGGAATCGGGGTGGGAAATACTGGAATAACGGCTCTGGGAACAGCAGGAATCGGGATGGGAAATACTGGAGTAACAGTGCCGGGAACAGCGGGAATCAGGCGGGAAATACTGGAATAACGCCTCCGGGAACAGCGGGAATCGGGGTGGGAAATACTGGAATAACGGCTCTGGGAACAGAGGGAATCGGGGTGGGAAATACTGGAGTAACAGTGCCGGGAACAGCGGGAATCAGGCAGGAAATCCTGGAATAATGGCTCTGGGAACAGCGGAATCAGGCAGGAAAATCCCGGAATAACGGCTCTGGAAACAGTGGGAATTGGGGTGGGAAAATCCTGGAATAACAGCTCTGGGAACAGCAGGAATCAGGGCGGGAAAATCCCGGAATAATGGCTCTGGAAACAGTGGGAATCAGGCGGGAAAATACTGGAATAACGGCTCCGGGAACAGCGGGAATCGGGATGGGAAATACTGGAATAACGGCTCTGGGAAGAGCGGGAATCAGGGCGGGAAAATCCCGGAATAACGGCTCTGGGAACAGTGGGAATCAGGCAGGAAAATCCCGGAGTAATGGCTCTGGAACAGCGGGAATCAGGGCGGGGAATCCTGGAGCAACAGGTCTGGAAAAAGTGGGATTGGGAGCTGGAAAGTTCCAGTATTCCCTTTGGGAAAAGTGGGAATGAAGGCTGGAAAATCCCCATGTCCCAGCTTTTGGAACAGTGGGAATCAGGGTGGGAAACCCTGGAGTTCTAGCTGTGGGAAAAGTGGGATTAGGAGCTGGAAAATCCCAGTGTTCCCTTTGGGAACAGCGGGAATCAGGGTGGGAAATCCTGGTGTTCCAGCTCTGGGAATAGCGGGAATATGGCCAGAAAATCCCAGTGTTCCAGCTCTGGGAAAAGCAGGAATCAGGGCTGGAAAATCTGTGTTCCCTTTGGGAAAAGTGGGAATCAGGGCGGGAAAATCCCGGAGTTCCCGCTCTGGGAAAAGCGGGAATGGGAACTAGAAAATCCCAGTGGTCTGTTAGGAAAACACAAGATGGGGCAGGAGTTTGGGAGCTGAGGGAACTCCTGAGGAGTTCTGTGGGATTTTCCTGAGGTGCCTCGGTGCCAGCCCGATCCCGAATTTCCTGCCATTGTCCGGAGTGTTCGGAACAACTTCCGGCTGTTTTTCTTTCGTGCCCAGGGCTGGAGCAGCTCCAGGGGAAAGGAGGGGATGGAGGAACTCGCGGCAAAAATCCCCCACAAATCCCCAATGGATCCCACAAAAAATTCCATCGGGATTCCCGGAGGAGCCGTGGGTTCCCCTGGATCCTGGGAAGTGTCCGAGGCTGGGCTGGACAGGGGCTGGAGCCACCTGGGATAGGGGAAGGTGGCACTGGATGGGATTTGAGGTCCTCCCAATCCCACCCATTCCCGGATTCCACGGCTCAAACCACAACCCCCACTTGCTCCATGGTGGCTTTTCCAAGTTTTTCCAAGGCCTTTCGCGGAATTGCCTGCAGGGAGAGGAACTGGGGAGAATTCGGCTCCTCCCAGCCCTCGCTCCGGATCCCATGGCGCTGCTGGACTTTGGGAACACAAGGCTCATTCCAGGCCACTTCCCTGATTTTGGTGGAAATCGGGAATTCCAGCCCCAACCTGGCTGTGACTGGAGCCCCAGCCCGGTCCTGCTGCTCCTGATCCCGGCTCTGCCCATTCCCAAGCCTGGCTCTGCCCATTCCCAATCCCGATCCCAACTCTGCCCATTTCCAATCCCATTCCCAATCCATCTCTCCCTGTTCCCATTCTCAATCCCAGTTCCAGCTCTCCCCATTCCCAATCCCAGCTCTGCCCATTCCCAATCCCAGTCCCGGCTCTTCCTATTTCCAGTCCTAGTTCCAGCTCTCCCCTTTCCCAATCCTATTCCCCATTCCCAATCCCAGCTCTCCCCATTCCCAGTTCCATTCCCCATTCCCAATCCCAATCCCAGTTCCATTCCCCATTCCTGATCCCAGTTCCAGCTCTCCCCATTCCAAATCCCAGCTCTGCCCATTCCCAATCCCAATCCCGGCTCTTCCTATTCCCAATCCCATTCCCAATCCTGGCTCTGCCCAATCCCAGTTCCAGCTCTCCCCAATCCCATTCCCGATCGCAGTTCCAGCTCTCCCCATTCCCACAGATCCTTCTGCTGCCGGCCGGGAGCGATTCCTCCCTTGCAGGTTCCTGGAACAAATCCCTGCTTTTCCTGCCTTTCAGCTCCATTGTCAGGTCCCAGACATGGGAAAAGGGGAATTTGCCAAGGTTTGGAGATGCCCAGAGGGGCTGAGGATGGGATTTGCTCCCTTCCCGATTCCTGGCTGGAATCTGGGATGCAGCCGAAGCACACGGAGGCTGCAGCTTCCAGGCGGGAGCCTGGATTTCTGGGGAAAACCGAGCCTCCCTTCAGGGTCTGCAGGTGCAGGAAGATGTTTTGGGAATGCTAATCCTCAAAAAATTCCAGCCCCAGCCTCCCAGACCTTCCTGTTTTGCTGCAGCTTCCCTGGATTTGCTTTCCTGTTTTTTGCGGGGTGGATCAAAGGCTGTAAATTAAATTATTCACCCCAAAAATATAATCCCTGGAATTCAGCCCAGCCCCCAAGGGGCTTTTCCAGTTGATCCCAAAGATCCTCCTGGAACAGCACCATAGGAGAGGAACTGGAAATATTCCGGGTTTTATTGATTGTTGCCTCAATTCCCATGGATTTTAGGGAGAGGATTTTGAGACAAAACCAAACCCGGGGCTGTTTTTGATGCCTGGGGAGCCTCATCCACCCCCGGCTCTGCTTCCCAAAGGGAATCTCAGATCCAGCAGCTCCAAAGGCGCTGGAAAATGGCAGGAAAAGCGTCCCCCCACCCCGGATCCCTGCCAGAATTCCCTTTATTCCCTGGGAGAGGCAACAGGGCCTGGCTGGCCCCAGGAATGGGGCCTTGGAAAAACCCGAAACGCAGCGAGGGAGCTGCGAGGCTGCTCCGGGGCCGGTGGGGAATGTCCCCAACCCAAATTCCCGGGAGAGGGAGGGAGGGACAGCAGGGAAGGGACATCCTGGGGGTTCCGGGGGTTTGGTGTCCCCCAGTCCCACTGGGATCCGGCTGAGCTTTGGATCACGGCCCCACCGGGATCTGGGATCCAGCAGGGAAAGCCAACCCTGGCAGCAGGACTGAGGAATCTCGGAATCCCGGAATCCCAGGCTCCGGCCTCTCCCGCTGGATCCAGCCCTGGAATCCGGGTGGGTTTGCCTGGGGACACCCCCCAAGCCAGGAAGTTTTTCCCAGGCTGAGCTGCTCCTCAGACATTCCCAACCCAGCCCAAATCCATGGAATGGCTCCTGGCACGGCGGGTCTGGCACGAGAATGGGACTTGTGAGGTGAGGCCATTTTGTGCCTCAATTCCTGAAAGGGGAATGGGAGGGAAAGGAAGGGAAGGGAAGGGAAGGGAAGGGAAGGGAAGGGAAGGGAAGGGAGGGAAGGGAAGGGAAGGGAAGGGAAGGGAAGGGAAGGGAAGGGAAGGGAAGGGAAGGGAAGGGAAGGGAAGGGAAGGGAAGGGAAGGGAAGGGAAGGGAAGGGAAGGGAAGGGAAGGGAAGGGAAGGGAAGGGAAGGGAAGGGAAGGGAAGGGAAGGGAAGGGAAGGGAAGGGAAGGGAAGGGAAGGGAAGGGAAGGGAAGGGAAGGGAAGGGAAGGGAAGGGAAGGGAAGGGAAGGGAAGGGAAGGGAAGGGAAGGGAAGGCAGAGGCTGCTCCAAAGGCTCCTCCAGCACCTTGCACCTACTGCGGAGCCTTTCCCGAGCTCCCAGCAGTCCCAAAGGATTCCCAAAGCCACCTGCAGCCAGGGCTGGGTTATTTTTAGCACTTGATTGAGCTTTGTGTTAATTGTGGTGGAGCAGACGGAGCCGAGCCGAGCCCCATGCCTGGGATCTGGGATCTGAGCTCCGGGCAGGAGTGTCCCCGTGACCCCGGAAACTGTGACCCTGGTCACTGTCCCGTCCCTTGGCTCAGGGCAGGAGTGACCTGGTGGCCACAGTCACTGTCCTGTCCCTGTTCTCGTGGCTGGAGTGAACCTGTGGCCGCGGTCACTGTCCTGTCCCTGTTCTCATGGCCGGAGTGTCCCTGTGGCCGCGGTCACTGTCCTGTCCCTGTTCTCATGGCTGGAGTGTCCCTGTGGCCGTGGTCACTGTCCTGTCCCTGTTCTCATGGCTGGAGTGTCCCTGTGGCCGCGGTCACTGACCTGTCCCTGTTCTCATGGCCGGAGTGTCCCTGTGGCCGCGGTCACTGATCTGTCCCTGTGCTCATGGCCGGAGTGTCCCTGTGGCCGCGGTCACTGACCTGTCCCTGTTCTCATGGCCAGAGTGTCCCTGTGGCCGTGGTCACTGTCCTGTCCCTGTTCTCATGGCCGGAGTGACCCTGTGGCCGCGGTCACTGACCTGTCCCTGTTCTCATGGCCGGAGTGTCCCTGTGACCCTGGTCACTGACCTGTCCCTGTTCTCATGGCCGGAGTGTCCCTGTGGCCGCGGTCACTGACCTGTCCAGCGCGATGGCCGTCATGGAGTAGATGCTGGCGAAGACGGCGGCGATGGGGAAGAAGTTGTGGAAGCGGCAGTAGGCCGCGCCGTAGTACCACTCGTTGTGCACGGCGTAGCTGAAGTTCACCACGGTGTTGAGCGCGGCCATGGAGGCCTCGGCGAAGGCCAGGTTCACCAGGAAGTAGTTGGTGACCGTGCGCATCCGCTTGTGCGCCAGGATGATCCACATGACCACCACGTTGCCCACCACGGCCACCACCACGATCAGCGCGTAGGCCACGGCCCACAGGGCCACCTGCCACGGCGGCTGCACGAACGGGTTGGCCCAGGACTCGTTGAGGGAGGCGTTGAGGGGCTCCAGCTCCGCCGCCAGCGCCGGGGACTCATCCATGGCCCCGGCACGGCAGGGCAGCGCCGAGGGGCCCTCCTGGGTCGGGTAATTCGGGCTGCGGGGTCAGCAGCTTTGGGGTGCAGGGCCCTGCTAGATCAGATAATTTGGGGTGCAGGGCCCTGCTGGATCAGATAATTTGGGGTGCAGGGCCCTGCTGGATCAGATAATTTGGGGTGCAGGGCCCTCCTGTGTCAGCAGCTTTGGGGTGCAGATCCCTCCTGGCTCAATCACTTTGGGGTGCAGAGCTCTCCTGGCTCAGCCAATTTTGGGGTGCAGGGCCCTGCTGGTTCAGGGTGCAGGAGGGTCAGGGCACAGCCAGTTTTGGGGTGCAGATGCCTCTTGGCTCAGCCAATTTGGGGTGCGTGTCTGCTTTAGGGCACGGGCACCTCCCAGTTTGGGGGCAGCGGGTTTGGGGGCAGGGCTGGAGCAGGTTTGGGGTGCAGGACCTGTCTGGGTCAGGCTGCAGCAGGTTTGGGGTTCCAGCCTGGGTGCAGCTGGAGCCGGGAGCGTGGCCACGGCACGGCCGGGTCGGGTGCGGGTCCCTCCCGGTTCGGGCACGGCCGGGTCGGGTGCGGGTCCCTCCCGGTTCGGGCACGGCCGGGTCGGGTGCGGGTCCCTCCCGGTTCGGGTTCCGGTCCCTCCCGGTTCGGGCACGGCCGTGTCGGGTCCGGGGCTGGTTCAGGGTTCGGGTCCCGCCGGGCTCGGCTGCGGCTTCCCCAGGGTTCGGATTCCTACCGGTTCGGGCTGCGGGTCCGGCCCGGTTCGGCACCGCACTGGGATGCAGGTGCAGCGCAGCAGGCGCGGATCCCTCCCGGTTCGGGATGCAGCCGGTTCGGGATTCAGCCGGTTCGGGATGCGGCTCCTCTCGGTACCTGATGCAGCCGTTCAGGATGCGGATTCCCCGGTTCGGGTTGCGGATTCCCCGGTTCGGGATGCGGATTCCCCGGTTCGGGATGCGGATCCGCGCTCGGTTCCGGGTGCAGATTTCCCGGTTCGGGTTGCGGATTCCCCGGTTCGGGTTGCGGATTCCCCGGTTCGGGTTGCTGATTCCCCGGTTCGGGTTGCGGATTCCCCGGTTCGGGTTGCGGATTCCCCGGTTCGGGTTGCGGATCCGCGCTCGGTTCCGGATGCAGATTCCCTGGTTCGGTTGCGGATTCCCCGGTTCCGGATGCAGATTCCCCGGTTCAGGATGCGGATCCGCGCTCGGTTCCGGACGCCGCCGGTTCCGCCCGCTGCGCAGCGGGCTCGGGGCGCAGCCGGTGCCGCGGACCCGACTGCGGCGGGCGAGGCACGAGCGGGGCTTTTATGGGCGGCGCGGGCGGAGCCGGAGCGGGGTGGGCAGAGCCAGCCCGGGGACAGCCCTGCCCCGGTGCCCCGTCCCCTCCCCCGGTGCCCCCTCGGGCCCCTCCGTCCCCTCCCCTCGTCCCTCACCGTCCCCCGATCCCCCGGTCCCTCCCGTCTGTCCCCACCCCCGGTGCCTCGGCCCCTGTCCCCCCATCCCCCGGTGCCCCCAGTCCTTCCCCCAGTCCCCCTCTGTCCCCTCCCCTTGTACCCCTGTCCCCTCTGTCCCCTCTCCCGGTACCTCGGTCTCCTATGTCTCCATCTCCCGGTCCCCTCAGTCCCTTCCCTCTGTCCCCTCTGTCCCCTCTGTCCCCTCCCCGGTCCCGGGGGGCTCCGAGCCCCCTCACCGCAGCTCCCGGTCCCGACTCCCGCTGGAAGCGGCTCCTGCCCCTTTCCAGCACCCCCGATCCCGATTTTCCTGCCCCCATTCCCTCTCCAGCCTCTTCTCCTCCCAAATCTCCCCGTGCGCTTCTGGGGGCCGACTCCAAAACCAGCAGGGATTTAACGATCCCGGTAACGGCAAAGCTCCGGGATTTCATCCATTATTTTATCGAGAATTTCATCCATTATTTTATCCATTATTTATCGATTCTTTTATCGATAATTTCCTCGATGATTTTATCTTTATTTATCCCAAACCCTTCCAGCCCGGCAGCCGCGGGATCTCTCCCCGCGCGCTCGCATCCCCGCAGAACAAAGCAAACCTTGGAATGATTCCCCGTGGAAAAGCTTTTCCCACCCCGGCCCCCCCGGCTTCCTTCCTTCATCCCTCTCAGGGCCCTTCCGAAAAAAATAAAAAGGGCTGGAAAATCCCTCTCCATGAAAATCTCAGTTCCCTCTCCATGAAAATCCCAGTTCCCTCTCCATGAAAATCCCAGTTCCCTCTCCTCCCGGCGCTGGAATTCCAGCTAGGAACAGGGAATTGTCCCTTCCCGCAGCCCGGGTTCAGATCCAGGGATTTGAGCGCCGCCGCTGCCAGAACCAGCCTGGCCCTGCTGCTCCAGCCGGGAATTCTGCCAGGAATGCTGCCGGGAATTCTGCCGGGAGCGCCGCTTCCCCCTCGGGATGCGCCGCTTTTCCTGCGGGAATGACCCCAAACCCCGGGCCCGGGGGAGAGGAGCCGCTCCCGGGTAAATCCCGGAGGAATTCGGGATGGAAGCCGCGCGTGCGGAGGGAGCCGCTGGAATTCTTCGCTCCCAGGTCGGTTGTTGAAGCCGGACCGATCCCGAGGTTTATTCCCGGCGGGATCTCGGCGTTTCCAGGGGGATCCAGAGGGGTCCGGGCCGGGCCGAGCGCTCCTCCCGCTCCAGCCCGAGGCTCCCGGGCCGCTCGATGGCAGCATTCCCTAAAAACCTGGGAATGGGAGCCGTGAATGCGGGCTGGGAATGTGGGAATGGGAGCTGGGAATGTGGGAATGGGAGCTGGGAATGTGGGAATGGAGACTGGGAATGAGAGCTGGGAATGTGGGAATGGAGACTGGGAATGTGGGAATGGGAGCTGGGAATGTGGGAATGGAAACTGGGAATGAGAGCTGGGAATGTGGGGATGGAAACTGGGAATGGGAGCTGGGAATGTGGGGATGAGAGCTGGAAATGGGAGCTGGGGATGTGGGGATGAGGGCTGGGAATGAGAACTGGGAATGTGGGAATGGAAACTGGGAATGGGAGCTGGGAATGTGGGAATGGGAATGTGGGAATGGAAACTGGGAATGTGGGAATGAGAGCTGGGAATGGGAGCTGGGAATGTGGGAATGTGGGGATGGGAATGTGGGGATGGGAATGTGGGGATGTGGGAATGTGGGGATGGGAATGTGGGGATGTGGGAACATGGGAATGGGAGCCAGGAATGAGAGCTGGGAATGTGGGGATGGAAACTGGGAATGCAGGCTGGAAATGTGGGGATGGAAACAGGAAACAGGAGCTGGGAATGTGGGAACAGAAATGGGGAATGGGGGCTGGGAATGAGATTTCCAATCCCTGCCAGCCCCGCCCCGGGATTTTGGGGCGCGGCCGCAAATCTGGGAAAGGCCAAACCCCAGGGCAGGGCAGGGCTGAGGGGGGATGGGGACTCCCAAGGGCTCGGAGCCATTCCCAGGAAATCTCCCCCTTCCCCCACCCCTGGCTGCTCCAGGGAGCTCTCCCCTCCGCCCTGCCTCAGTTTCCCGCCGGGAAAAGGGAGAAGGATTTTTTTCTCCCGGGGAAAGGATCCGGATCCTTCCCTGAGCAAGGAATTGGAAATCCGGGTGATGTTCCCATGGGAGCAGGTCCTGGAAGGACCACGGAGGTGTTGGCACAGGAATTTGGGAATTTGGAGGGAATTTCAGGTTTTCTGTCCTTTGGAAAGGATTGAATTGAATGGAAATCAATCAATTAATTAATCAATCAATCGATCAGTCTGGGGGTGGACACCAGAGGGATTTTATGGCTCAGCCAAACCCGGCCCAGCTCTGATCCCCCTGGGACCCCTGTGCCCATCCCAGGGCTGCTCCAGGCGTGGATTCCCAACATTCCTGCTCCTTCCCATTCCCAGGATGCTCCAACAATGTGGAATTATTAAAAAAAAAATCAGATTAAGGGGTTTTAAAGGGAATAAAATCCTTGTGGCCATTCTCGATTTCCACGTGGGATTTCTCCCGGCCAAATTCAGCCCCGTGGGAGGCAAATTCCTCCTTTTGGGAGGGCGTTGATGGAAGGGTTTTGTTGCCTTTTATCAACACACCCCAAAAAGCAGAAATTTCCCATCCCTGCAGCCCCAAATCCGGGTTTTTTTTGGGAATGAACCTCGTGTGGGATGTCGGGTGTTGATTCCCGGGATGTGCTCAGGGCGTTCCGAGCCATCCCAAGGGAGCTTCGGGATTTGCTGGGGGTCAGGGAAGAAAGGGAGAGAGCCCAAAATTCCAGGCAAAGCCTGGGATTGCCAGGTCGGGATTCACATCCCGCACAAGGCTCCTTCCCGGGCCTCGCCAGCCCTTCCCGAGCTTATCCCGGGAGTTTTCCACAGGGACGGGACCCCCCCGGGCCGGGGGACAGCGAATCCCCCAAATCCCGCCGGTCCTGGAGGAAAATCCCTCCTGCTCCTCCCGGGAATTCTCCATCCCCGAGGTCCCGGCTGCTCCTCCGCCCGCCCCGGCCGAGGGTTGGATCCCAAAATTGGGAATGAGGAACACCGGGAGCAGCTCCAGGCTCTGCCTCCCCCGCAGATCCAAGCTGCGGGTCCCAAAGCACCAAACCCCCTTGGAACTGGGGTTTCCCTGGAATTCTGGCCGGGATAAAACCGGCTCGGGCTGGGATTTAAATCCAGCGGGGTGGGGTTTCCCAGGTGGGGCGTTCTTAACCCCGTTGTTTTCCTCCTCCTCTTCCTCCTCTTCCCAGGGTGCTTCTGGGATTTGGAGCCCCCCAAACCTGGATTTGGGATTTGGAGCCGCCCCCCGCCGGGCACGTGGAGGTTTTGCACCTCGAAATTGGGGAGTGTTTCCTAAATCCAGGTTGGTTTTACTTTCTTTTTTTTTTTTTTTTTGGCACTCAGAGGGGGAAATCTCCTGGTTTGGAGCATCCCAGGTTGGGATTTCTCTCCCTGGGATTTCCTGGAGGGAGGAAAATATCCCGGGGGAATTTAAGGACTTCAAGGATTAAATCTTTAATTTGGGATGGGATTTAAAAACCTGCTCCGAGTTTAACCCCCACCCCCCCTTGGGAGCTGCTGGAATCCCGTATTTTCCCTTTCCCCCCTTTTTCCTTCCCCCTCTCCCCTTTTTTTCCCCTTTCCCCCCTTTTTTTCCCCCTTTCCCTTCCCCCCACCCACGGTCAGCGATTCATTCCCGGGATCGATGCCCTGTTAATGATTAAATCCCATAAATCCCGCAGCTCCAGCAGCGCTTCCAGCCGGGAAAAAAAAACCCAAAAAAACAAACCAGGAATAAACCCGGGGCTGCTCCCACCTCCCTGCCCTGAATCCCGTTCAAATCGGGATTTTGGGATCAATTCCATCGCTTTTCCTCCTGCCTGTCTGTTGCCATTTGATTAAAATAAACTGTATTTAGCTAGTAGAGAACCTTATAGTTGACATTAGTAGTAGTAGTCATGCTAAGGCTTGGTAGGCCGTGTGTAACGTGCAGATGAACTTTATAGTGAAATTTGTCATGTAAGCAGTGTAGCTAAGAGATAATCACTTATCTAAGGAATGTACCCGTTGGCAGGAACCTAAATGTCAAGAAGATGTGGGAAATATGGTTATTTAATTCATGTTTTATAAATAATTATAGATTGGGAACTGTGATATATATTGTATGAATTTCTGTAAAGCACCTCCCTGATCTTCCGGGTTCCAAAAATGGAAGGTGAGAACGACTTGCCCCTGCCTACGTGCAGCTCAACTCATTGGGACTCGCAACAGGTCAAACGCTACGTGCCAGCAAAGACGTGCCAGCGAGGACTTACACCGGTCATCACACACCTCTACGACAGTTACTCAAAGCAAGGACTAACTCTGGACATTAGCATTTGAATGTGCCCGGGGACCCTTTCGGGAATTAATGTAAATAAAGTTAATGGTCGATGATTAGAGAAACAATGGGAGGAAAGTTGCCGAGGGGGAAACTAAGTGTATTTAAGTTGGGTCTTTAGGTGGGCAAGTTTGTGAACCCAGCTAGAGACAAGGCTGCCAGGTCCTGTGTCTCTGGGGTCACCCTTGGCTCTACTTTTCCCGGGAGAACTTCGGTCAAGTAAGTTTGCTGTTCGTGGGGTTCGTATTGTTTTGTTTTTATTGTTTGAAATTGTTATAATTTGATTCTAAATTTTGTGATTTGGATGTTAATAAACCAAACTATTGAATTTGGCAATAAATTTGTCCTGGCGTTTATAACAATTTTGACGCCCAACAGCGGGGCCAGTTTTGAATATTCTACGGATCCCTGCTTCTGACCGGGGGGCGCCCCGCCGTAAAAAGCGGCCTGGCAGAGCGGGTAAGTCCGGAAGAACGAACTGGCTTTACGAACCCAGAACCCACAACAGCAAAGGGATTAGGCATTAGGACAAGCTAGCTTGGGGGGGCTCGGGAACTCAGCAGGGGTTTTCCCCTGGAACCGCGGTATTGTTTCACTCGTAAAAATCTAAGTGCACGAAGAATCCACGCAGGAAAAGGACCGTAAGTATAGCGTGGTTGAGTGGGGGTGACCAAGTGCTTGAGAACGTGTATGTGTGTGTGAGTGTGTGTGTGAATGAGACGTGATTTATCACGAAGCGAGAGCGGACCTTAAGGTCGCGTTTCCGCTGCTCCCGCGAGGGACACGGCCGACCGACGGGGAAGCGATTGGAACGTGTGATATTTCGCTTCGTGTGTGAGTGCTACCCGACGGGGTGGGGGAGGTCACCAGGGGTCCTGAAGGAAAGAGGACGTCCCTTTTTGAGTTCGGGGACGAGTAAGCCTTCTTGACCGCGACCAGGGGGGTCGCTTAATTTTTTCGGTGGCGGTTACAGAGCCCCGCCGTTAACCGAACATCCACGGAACGGTCATCCGCTGGATCATTAAGTTAACGGCATCGAGTTCGGAAACTCGGGATTTAATTTTTGGTATCCCATAACTTCTGTGCCACGGGGAGTATGGGATCAGATCTCAGCAGAGATCGGGAGGATTCTTTAAGGGAAACCTCAGCGAGGGCTGATCTTGAAATTCCTCGGAAAAGTCCATTAGGAAAGTTGTTGCAAGGTTGGCAAGAATGCCCAATTAGGAGAGGAGCATCTAAAGATCGGATGATTTATTTGTGTATGAATGTTTGGGGAGGAAAGGAGATAGGACCTAATATTATATGGCCTGTGTTTGGTACTTTTGACGAATGGGCGTGGGAAGCTCTGTGGGAACATGTAGCGAAGAAGAAAAGGAGAGAATTTGAGGAATTGGCATATGTTCTGTTATGGTATGAGGTACGAGTAAAGCTGTGTTCTGAGGAAAGGGAAACACGGAATGAACTGGACTACGGGATAAACTTCTCTCACGGCTCGGTGGCCCCCGTCCTGCCAGCCCCTACCCCTACCACTTCCTCCTCCCCGGCCTTCTCAGGGGCAGAGTTAACACTGCCATCCGAGACCCATGCGGAGCCCCGAGCTCAGCGGCCACTCCAGAAACCTCCCTCCCGTTCAAGGAGATTCCCGAGAGGGAATCCTGCCCCCGTTTCTGGTCCTGACCCCGCACCTCGGCCACCGACGCTAAAATATGGAGAAAAAGAGAAGAAGGGTAAGGAAAACGAAGGGTGGAAGAATAAACCAGACAGGTATATACCAGTTAGAGCCCTGGCTAAAACCAGGACCCCCGAAGGAGATCTTGAAGAGCCCGGGAGGGATTCGGGGTGGGACAGTTGGTGTGAGAGCAAGAATGGCCCGGGAGGAAAAATGGGGGAAAAGAAGCATTCCCGTAAGAAATTTGACAGTAGAGCAAAACAGAAATTACCAAAGGTGAATTGGAATGCATTAGAGAATAACTAGTGGTGTTGGGAAGCGTGCAAATTAGAAATGCGAAAATTCACGTGAGTCTGCAAAAGGAGAAAAAGATAGAAAAGGGATTAAAAGGAATCTTGCCTACTCTTTTCCTTGGTGGTGGTAGATCTTTTACTTCAGGCTGAATACATTTTGGAGACTCCCTAGAGTTGTGTATTTTGCTTTAAGAGTTTTTTTTCTCCTGGACGAGATCGGCGGAGTTGTTTTTTTTTCTTTTTCTTTTCACTAACGTGGGAATGGAACGAAACCCGCCCCTTCCCGCAAGCGGCAGGGCGAGTCAGTCCATGGTTGCCGGGAGACGAAGGAAAGCGGCAGTTTTAAAGTGATTAGACAAGGCTGCCCGGGGCAGAAAACCGCCCTGTAAGGCGAAATAAGAAGCAAAAATAGATAAAAGTATTGAGAGAAGAGACCAAGAATGGGAGCTATACTTATGCGTAGGAAATACCTAGGTGTTTGTTCTTGAAAAGCTGAAAATATATCTTCCTTTTAGTTGTCTGTCTACTGTATGTGAGGATTTTGTGCAAATCAAAAGGTTGATAGTATGGTGGATGTAGCTCGTCTATGTTTGAAACAATTGCTACATTTTGAATTCGGATTGTCAGCTTGAGCAGGAATATGGCATTTGTGTTGGCAGACAGTGTACTGCAAGGGTTTTGTGTGTTTCAGTTTTTCTTTCAAAAGGTTGAAGCATGTGGCCGGTGAAGTCCAAATTAAAGCGGCTGTTGAGAGGCAGGAAACTAAATCTTTCTGTCGAGATAGTGTTGGAATGGTAATTGGAGTCAGGATTCTAGTATTAAGTTGGGAAAGTGGTATAATTCTCTGTGTTGGTAGTTACAGGATTTTTCTTTATTCTTTGCAGTTCCTATTCTGTATGTATTTTATCTAGTTGGGAACCGGGATTCTTAATTTTAGATGGTTTGTGTTGTCCCTTTGATATTATGTCTTCTTACTTGCTCCTCAATTTGGAGGATGTGAACCTTGAGGTTGCCCTGGTGCCTGTGTTTTTCTGGTGGAGAGTAAGTGAGGTATGAGAGGCAGCATTTTGTCACCGGTGTTAAGTTTGGTCGGTGTTTGCTTGTGTATTTAAGTTTAATAATACGCAAGAATGTATAGCAAATACAGGAGCTTTACTTTGGGAATTAGGCACAAGTTATCTCGAGTTTGTTTGTTAAGAAAGGCTAAGTTTGTGAAGTTTTTTTGGACTGAAGTAAAAAGCAGTAGTGTTAATGTTCTGATAATTGTACTAGATAAAGCTGTCTGATTACCGGGGCCTGATGTTTACAGTGACTCCTGGCTTTGGAAAACTTCTGGGTTTTAAGTTCCGAATTTAAGTAATGTATGGTTTATTACAGAGTAAGTTCTGCTCTTTGTAATAGTTTCTTCTATTTGGTGTGCTTTGTTTTTTTCTGTCTTGTTAAAATACTCCCCCAGGATTATGGGTGAGGTCTTAAGTTTTTCTCTTAATTTGTACAAATTTTGCTTAAAGTTATCCTTTATTAAGTTGTACTACTCACTGACTGTTTGAATTGGCTCTCTGATGAAGGGAAGAAGTCACTTCAGCTACTGCTGCAGGATTGTATCTTGCCACGCTGAAATAGGGGTCTGCAGCTGATCCTGTCTGTGAGAAATGGTTTGTAGACGGATCTGCACGAGTAGTTGATGGGAACTGCCCCGGTATATTAACCGGGAGTTCCAGCTTTTCGTGGATGTTAGCAATCACACGGCGTATGGAGTTCTTACACAGGAGTGGGCGGGAGCCAGGAAACCGGTGGGGTATGTTTTAAATGGCTTACTGAATCCCGGCTATTGAAATATGAGGCAATTCTGGTAAATTCCCCGGAGTTAGAACTCCGTACTGCTGCTGCTTGAAACCCCGCCCAGTTTCGGTCCTGGGGAGGATCTGAGGAGTGTAGTCACAATTGCTACGAGGCAGTGGAATTACAAACCAAAATAAGAAGTGTCGCCATCAAGCTAACAGCAGAGCTGAAAGGTCCGATAGTGCTTCTGGAATTGTGTTAATTTTGCTGATCATTAGGGGTGGCTGAAGCAAGGGTGAGAAGCAGTTGTGAAGGCAGATGCTTCTTGGAGGCTGAGTGAGAATGGCCATGGCAGGGTGCACATCGAAAATAGGGACAAGGTGGTCTCATTGTCTCACTCAAGTTGCGTCCTTCTTTTGGCTGTGTGTATCTGAGAATGTGCTGAGTAGGGGTCTGGAATATAAATTTGTAGTTCAGTTAATTAGCAGCAGTGCAGACTCATTACACTGAGGCTGTAGAAACTGAGTGAGGATGTGTGTAACCTTAACAGCTGATTGTCCTGGAAACTGCTGTTGTCACCGAGCATTGTAGGATACTGGGTTTTATGAATGTTTGTTTGTATGCCAAATCACTCTGAATGTGCTGAGTTTGATTCTTGAAATAAGCCCAAATTGTTTGTGCTCATCTATGATTTTTTAAACTGAATTTTTCTTTAAAAAGCTAAAACCTGTGTTAATACTATGGGATTTGGAGTAGTCTTAGTGTTTATTGTTTGCTCGCTATATATCCAGTGGACACTGTCAGAAGTATTGGTAGGATGTAAAAAGAATTGTTTGTATGTTTAATAAGAAGTAAAATTTTCTTTCTGATTTTTCCTGTAACAGTACAAAAAAGGGGAAAAATTCTGGATGGTATGGTACATTGGGTGGATAGTGAGGTGAGAATCATAGTGATCCAGGGACAAAATTGTTTTTATGGTAAAGGTGTGAATGTACTATTAGATAACTTGTTCTAATATTCAGATTTTCTGAATGGTAGACATGACAGGGATTCTCTTTATACAATATTCTTGTAGTATTGGGCTGGTTTGGAATTTTGTATTAGGTAAATTCAATCTGAGGAAGTTGCAGGATTTCGATGTATATTCATGAGATACAACCAGGAGGTAAAGTACTGATCAGAGCTTGGAAAGCGGTGTCATTAACCCCTCATTAGGAGGGACCCTTTCTTGTCCTTTTAACTACAGATACAACCATCCGAACAGCTGAAAGAGGCTGGACACACGCCTCCAGGGTTAAGAAACTAACAGCCCCGAGGGAAAACCCCGAATGGAAGGTCATCTCTTCCCCCGGAGATCTGAGGGTCCGGCTGCACTGAGGATGCCAACACCCTGGAAACATTAAGCTGCAGCCTAGAGGAGCCTCAAAGGAAACTTAATAACCACCCGACAAGGAGGACTGAGAGAGGGAAGGGTAACCAGAAGGAAGGTGTTAGAACATCAGGAAGGGTGAATCCGGAGCTCCAGAAATTTAAAGAGAAAGAACTCCAACCCCAGGATATCAGAAACAAATGGCAGAAGAAATATCCATGCGCTGCTCTGAACCTGGATGCCCCCCTGCAATCCATATATCCATTTCAAATACAATTATTGTCTTGAAATTTGGGTGGTGCACTGCAAGTGGGGGTGGGGGGGCCGCTGGGGTTATGCCCCAGGTGTTCTGAGGAAAAACAGACTCTGACTATGCGATTCTTAAACTGTGCCACACGTTTGGGATTGATAGAACCAAAGTATCCCGGGTGGTATTCAATATACGAAAAGGGGTTAAAGGGAAAATTGGATCTAAAGGCCCAAGTGTTAGCCACGGAGTGCCGTCGAACTAATGTAGTGCCGTGGGTGGCAGAGCAAGTAAAGTAATCTCGGTGGGGAATTTTTAAAAAAGGAGGTGTGCCGTCCGAACCACCCCGAGGGTCCGAGCAGAGAGCCCCTGCTGTCGCGAAGAAACTTCCCCGTTGTTCGGTTGCAACCCGACAGACGCTGGGCCAGACAGAGGGAAGCCTCTGCGGATCACTCTAGGGAGTGTGACATAAGGCTCCTCCAAAAAGTTACCCCTGTTAAGACACAAGTAACTAGCTGGCACTCAAAGGCAGTCAGGGACATGGGAATTGGAAAGATAGAAGAAAAGCAGAAAAGGCAAACATGGTTCAGGAATCGCTGGTCAGGTGTTTCTCCAAGGAACGGGAAACTCGAGAGAGGAAAACAATTAAGTTAAATACAAAACATGAATTAAAATTATTGACAAAAGAAAAGAAATGGGGGAGTTGTGGGAAATATGGTTATTTAATTCATGTTTTATAAATAATTATAGATTGGGAACTGTGATATATATTGTATGAATTTCTGTAAAGCACCTCCCTGATCTTCCGGGTTCCAAAAATGGAAGGTGAGAACGACTTGCCCCTGCCTACGTGCAGCTCAACTCATTGGGACTCGCAACAGGTCAAACGCTACGTGCCAGCAAAGACGTGCCAGCGAGGACTTACACCGGTCATCACACACCTCTACGACAGTTACTCAAAGCAAGGACTAACTCTGGACATTAGCATTTGAATGTGCCCGGGGACCCTTTCGGGAATTAATGTAAATAAAGTTAATGGTCGATGATTAGAGAAACAATGGGAGGAAAGTTGCCGAGGGGGAAACTAAGTGTATTTAAGTTGGGTCTTTAGGTGGGCAAGTTTGTGAACCCAGCTAGAGACAAGGCTGCCAGGTCCTGTGTCTCTGGGGTCACCCTTGGCTCTACTTTTCCCGGGAGAACTTCGGTCAAGTAAGTTTGCTGTTCGTGGGGTTCGTATTGTTTTGTTTTTATTGTTTGAAATTGTTATAATTTGATTCTAAATTTTGTGATTTGGATGTTAATAAACCAAACTATTGAATTTGGCAATAAATTTGTCCTGGCGTTTATAACAAAGATAATAGTACCAGGTGTTAAAATTAATTAAGATTTTGTTGCGATGAAGAACTCATGTAAAGAAACATATAAAAACCCGGTGAAATTTCTGTGAGATGGGGCTCTGATCTTGGACGCTAGTCCACGGCTCCCAGGGCCCTCAATAAAGCACCGCATAAACGACTCCGGTTGTTTGTGTTTTCCTCGGATCGGGCAACAGTTTTCTGGCGACCGCGGCAGGACTCCGAAGGCAGCTGGGGCGGTTCGCGTTTCGATCCACTCCACGCCGGCACCGAGGGATTCTCGGGAAGTCATCGGCTCGTGCCCGACCCCTGCGCCTGGCGGACGACTGCGAAAGGTAAGCCCGAAGGTGCTTTATTTTCCTGGTTTGGGTGCCTGCCCATAAGCCGAGGTGGCAATCCTCGCCGGGTTGGGCTAAGACGTCTGGTTGGTCTGGGAAGCCTCGGCGCCGGCTGTCAGACGCGGCGAAAGCTGCGCAGGTCCGGCACTTGCCCCTCGCGGCGTCGAGAAGCGGCAAGTTGGTATTGGTCTGGTATTTATTCTGGTATTTATTTTGCTGTGTGAATGTGAGTATGTGGTATGATTGATTTGTTGAACTGTCAATATTGACTGGGGTTATTATTGTTTTGTACGCTGCTGCATATTAGTTGTTGTTGAGTTGTTGTACAGCTGTAGGTGAAACCGGTTCAAAATGCCATTTAGAGCTCTTAAGTCTATGGTTCAGTTCTCTAAGGGTATACCTGAAAATACTCCGTTAGGATGTTTATTGAAAAGGTGGAAGAGTGAAAGGTTTTTCCAAGAGATGAATAAAGACAAAATGATTGAATATTGTAATCATTGGTGGCCAGAATATGAGCGAGAGGGGCCGGCATGGCCAGAAAATGGTACTGTGGATTATGATACCCTGAATGCACTAATGCAGTATTTAAAGGAAAATGAAAAATGGGATGAAGTACAGTATTTGGACTTGTTTTATTTACTGCGCAGTAAAAAGGAGTGGCAGACTGAATGTGGAATAATGGTATTGGAGATGAAAGAATCTGGGTGTGGGAGCTGTAGAGGGAGATCTAAATGTGTTCAGTGCTTAGCCTTAACCTCTCGACCAGAGGAGGATTTGTCTTTAATGGTGTCACCCGGAGCGCCGTCCGCCCCACCCTCCCCTGCTGCCTCAGCACCCCCTGCCGCCTCGGTGTCCCCTGCCGCCTCGGTGTCCCCTGCTGCCTCAGCATCCTCTGCTGTCACCTCCTTCCGCTGTTTCACCCCTCCCCTCTGTTTCACCCTATTCCTCTTTGTGTCCGCCGGTGCCGGAGAGCAGTGCAGGGGAGGAAGGGGAGGGGGGGCAGGACAAAGGAGGCAAACATAACAGTAGTACCAGGGAATGCTAAAAAAGTTGTTGTGCGTCCCCCAACACCTTCCCCTGTTTCTCCCCAAAATCGGTGAAATACTCCACTCGCGGCACGAACTAGGCAAGGACGTAAGAATCCCAGGGAACCCCAGCTCATTGCCCCTTTAAGGGAAGCTATGGAGCCCCAAGGAGAGAAGGTGCTCGTGAAAGTGCCTTTCTCCCCAGGAGATCTGGTGATTTGGAAACAGTCAGCAGGGAGTTACCGTGAGAATCCTGAAAGAGTAGCACGGGTGGTTGGGATGATTGTTAAAACACAGAATCCAGATTGGATCGATGTGCAGGTTTTGTTGGACACCCTGGTGGACTCCACCGAAGGGGAGATGGTGCTGCGGGCAATGGAGGAGCGTGCTCGGGGGGTGGTCGGGCTGCATCCAGGCAGAGGAGCTTTGGGAGACTTGGTGCCCAGTGATGATCCAGGGTAAGATCCGAATGAAAATGAAGGAAAGGAATCTATCAGAGAATATCAGGAGTTGTTAGTGGAAAGAATTAGGACTGGAATGCCCAAAACACTAAACTGGTCAAAATTGTATTCAGTGAGACAAGATAAGAATGAATCACCCTCGGCATTTTTAGAACGACTTAAAGAAACAGCCAGGCAATTCACAGATTTGGAAATTGATAGTGAAGCAGGAAAATTGCAGCTTGCCTTAATCTTTTTAGGTCAGACCCAGGAAGATATTCGTAAGAAACTGCAGAAATTAGAGAGACAGGATACTCGGGATTTGGATAAAATGCTAGAAATAGCTTGGAAGGTTTACAATAACAGAGAAAAAGAAGCTAACAAAAAGCAACAAGCGAGCCTGTTGGCAGTGCTGCAGCAAACGAACGCTGGGAGAGGAAGGGGTAGAGGTGGTTTCGGGCAAGGGCGAGAGCAAGGAAGGGCAGGATTTCAAAAAATGGGAACAGGAGGAAGAGGGATGGTTTCCCCAGGACTCCAACAGGAGGGGCTTGCCTCTAATCAATGTGCTTTCTGCCGACAAATAGGACATTGGAAAAATGAGTGTCCTGTGAAAGCTGGGCTGGGAGGGGTATCTGGTAATTCAGGGGGTTACCCGATGAATCCAGAAGGGGTTGCCCAAGCATTGGTGTTGAGCAACTATCAGAATCAGAGCTGACTAGAGGAAGGTCTGACTGTGGTGCTTGAAGTTGATGGGAAAAAGGAAGCATTTACAGTGGATACGGGCGCTACCCATTCTGTTCTGAATAAACGGTTAGGACCTTTGAGTGACACTACCATACAAGCAGTGGGGGCAACAGGACAAGTAGAAGAAAGACCCTTTTTGCAGCCTTCACACTTAAGATTTGGAGGAAAAGAATGGGATCACCAATTTTTATATATGCCCAACTCCCCTAAACATCTTTTCGGGAGAGACTTACTGTCATTTTTGAATGTCAAGATATCCTTTGATCAAGGGAGGGTGAAATTAGAATTCCCAGAAAAGGAGATTGCTAAGCTTTTTGTGATTAGAGAAGTAGACCCCTCTCCAATACCTAAAGAAATTGAAGATGCAGTAGTTCCCTGGGTATGGGAAACAAGAAATCCAGGACGGTCCAAAGCAGCGGAGCCGGTAGTGGTAGAACTAAAAGAAGGGCAAAACCAGTCAGGGTAAAACAATATCCAATTAAATTGGAAGCAAGAAAAGGGGTAGCACCTTTGATCACTCAGTTCCTAGCCCAAGGAATTTTACAAGAGAGTGAGTCAGAATACAACACTCCAATTTTTCCCGTACAAAAACCAAATGGTAAGTACAGGTTAGTACAAGATTTGAGAGCTATTAATGAAATAGTAAAGGACATTCACCCAGTGGTGGCTAACCCGTACACATTGTTAACATCTGTGTCCGAAAGATTTAAATGGTTTTCTGTGATTGATCTCAAAGATGCATTCTTCTGCATCCCTCTGGCATTGGAAAGCAGAAAACATTTTGCATTCGAATGGGAGAGTCCCGACACTGGAAGAAAGAGACAGCTCACCTGGTCTCGGCTGCCTCAAGGTTTCAAAAACAGTCCTACGATATTTGGAAATCAGCTGGCAAAGGAATTGGAAGTATAGAAGACAACGGAGGTAAGAGAATCTCCTTTCTCTTATGTAGTATTGCAGTATGTGGATGATATCTTTCTAGCAACAGAAGAACAAGAAATTTGCCTCCGGTTGACAATTGCACTGTTGAACATGCTAGGCCAAGCTGGCTACCGGGTATCAAAGGAGAAGGCCCAGCTGGTGAAACAAAGTGTTATTTACCTGGGATGTGAAATTACACAGGGTCAGAGAAAATTAGGAATCAATCGAGTAGAAGCTCTCTGTGCTATACCCCAGCCGAGGAACCACCACGAACTGAGGTCCTTTTTAGGAATGGTAGGATGGTGCAGGCTGTGGATTTTGAATTTTGGGCTCTTAGCTAAGCCCTTATATGAGGCCCTGAAAGAACCGCAGCTACACTGGGACCGACAAAGAAAAAAGGCTTTTGAAGACTTAAAACAGGCCTTGAAAGAAGCCCCTGCGTTAGGCCTCCCAGATCTCAACAAAGATTTTCAGTTATATGTGAATGAAAGGCAAAAATTAGCACTTGGGGTGCTGGCTCAGAGACTCGGATCCTGGAAACGCCCGGTGGGGTATTTCTCGAAGCAACTGGACCCAGTTAGTGCTGGATGGCCGTCATGCTTGCGGGCAGTTACGGCCACAGTGATCCTCATCCAGGAGGCCAGAAAATTGACTTTGGGGAGGAAAATAGAGGTATTTGTGCCTCACATGGTACTGGCAGTTCTGGAACAAAAGGGGGGTCACTGGCTTTCGTCCAGCAGGATGCTGCAATACCAAGCCATCCTGAGAGAACAGGACGATGTGGAGCTGAAAATGACTGATCATGTTAACCCAGCAGAATTTCTCCGCAGTGAGCAGGAAGAAGGAGAACTGGCACATGATTGCATGGAAGGGATTGAGCAGGTGCATGCTAGCAGAATCGATTTAAAGGACACCCCAATGGAGGACCCGGACTGGGAATTGTTTACTGATGGATCCAGTTTTGTGGAGAACGGAACCAGGTATGCAGGGTATGCTGTAACAACAGTAAAAACCGTGGTAGAGGCAAAAGCCTTGACTCCCGGAACCTCAGCCCAACGAGCAGAAATTATTGCATTAACAAGAGCTTTAGAATTAAGCAAGGAGAAAAAAGTGAACGTTTGGACTGATTCCAAATGTGCCTTCAGAGTCGTCCACATTCATGGAGCTTTGTGGAAAGAACGAGGGTTGTTGAACTCTCAGGGAGTTACTATCAAATATAAAACTGAAATTCTTGCTCTACTGGATGCAGTCCACCAACCTGTGAAGGTGGCGGTGATGCATGTTAGAGGACATCAGAAGGAAGAAGGAAAAATTTACGAAGGGAACCGGATGGCAGACTGGACAGCCCGAGATGTAGCCAGACAAGTATGGACTCAGATGGCCCTGATACCAACTAAGGTGAGCCCAGTAACCCCACATCTATTGCAGGAACCAAAGTACTCTCCAGACGATGAAAAACTGGCATCATTGCTGCTAGCCCAAAGAAATGCAACCGGATGGTCTGTAACAGGAACGGGACAAGTTGTAGTGCCTGCCAGAATCATGAAGGCAATCCTGGAAACAGAACATCATAAATGCCACTGGGGAGCGGAAGCATTGGTAAAATTTCTAAAAGGAGAAGTGATTTCTAACCAGATGTTAACATTGGCAAAACGGGTAAATGGCATGTGTCCAATTTGTTTAAAGAATAACCCAATAGTTAGAAAACAGATTCAGCTAGGGAAATTGCAGATGGGACCAGAACCAGGAGATTACTGGCAAGTGGATTTTTCAGAGTTACCAAAAGCGCAGAATTACAAATATCTTTTAGTGTATGTATGCACCTTTTCAGGCTGGCCTGAAGCCTTCCCTTGCCGAACAAATCAAGCAAAAGAAGTGGTCAAAACACTGTTGAGGGAAATCATTCCAAGATTCGGGGTGCCGTTAGGACTGTCATCAGATAGAGGCCCACATTTTATAACAGGAATTGTACAAGAAGTGGCCAGGGTACTAAACATATCCTGGAACCTACACACCCCATGGCCACCTCAATCTAGTGGCCAGGTAGAGCAGATGAATCAAACAATCAAAGGACAAATTAAGAAAATTTGCCAAGAGGCAAAAATACAGTGGCCACAGGCATTGCCGTTAGCATTGCTCAGAGTTAGAATCAAACCCAGAGAGCGGGTGGGAGTTAGAACATATGAAATTCTATACAGGAAACCATAACCCTGCTACTGTGTTAAAAGGGGATCTGCATGTGCAAGGTGATCAGACAATATTCAGTTATGTCATGTCATTAAATAAAATCCTTAATGCCTTAAGGGGAACTCTGCAATAGAACCGACCTATGCCACTGGAGAATCCGGTGCATGACATTCAACCAGTAGAAAAAGATATCTCTCAATTAGAAATCATTGAATCCAAAACAAAAGATATTGAAAAGGAAGCACAACATAATTGGATCGGAGAAATTTTTGAATCTTTAGGGCTTCAGGTTTCTGGATGGGTTTCATCTGTAATACAGTACATTTTGTTGATTGTAATTCTGTTATTAATTGTTTGGCTAGTATATAAGTGTGTTTTAGGAGTCATCGAGAAAGAAACAAAACGTACCAGAAGAGTGATGAAAGCCTTGACAAGAACCAACGAGATGCAACTGTCTCACTTGACTCCCCCGAAATATGAAGATGTCATTAGGCGAGAGAACTCAGCATTTGAAAGACCCGATGACGACTGAGAATTGAGCATCCTTGCAGAAGACTGAAGAATGCTCAAAAGGGGGGAAGTTGTTGCCATTTGATTAAAATAAACTGTATTTAGCTAGTAGAGAACCTTATAGTTGACATTAGTAGTCGTAGTCATGCTAAGGCTTGGTAGGCCGTGTGTAACCTGCAGATGAACTTTATGGTGAAACTTGTCATGTAAGCAGTGTAGCTAAGAGATAATCACTTATCTAAGGAATGTACTTTTTGGCAGGAACCTAAATGTCAAGAAGATAGTAGTACCAGGTGTTAAAATTAAGATTTTGTTGCGATGAAGAAATCATGTAAAGAAACATATAAAAACCCGGTGAAATTTCTGTGAGATGGGGCTCTGATCTTGGACGCTAGTCCACGGCTCCCAGGGCCCTCAATAAAGCACCGCATAAACGACCTCGGTTGTTTGTGTTTTCCTCGGATCGGGCAACATGTCCAGCAGGCCCTGCCCATTAAATGGAATAAATGAAATAAAAGGATCATTCCCGGTCGGTTTCTGCTTCTTCATCCCTGGGGGTGGAACGGGAGAATTTCCGCTGCCGGAACGGCGTCTCCCTCTCTGGGAGGGAAAGCAAAGGGAATTTGATTTTAATTCCTTGGGGGGGAAAAAAGAAAGGAAAAAAAAGGGGAATTTAAGGAGCTCTCTGCTCCTGGTGGAGGGAATTTTACCACAGGGTTGGAAGGGAAGTTAAACATCATCCGAGTCAATGCCCTGATGGGCAATTAGTGGAAAAAAAAATCAAAAAAATTCAAATTAAGGAGTTTTAAAGGGAATAAAATCCTTGTGGCCATTCCTGATTTCCACGCGGGATTTCACGCCAAATTCAGCCCCGTGGGAGGCAAATTCCTCCTTTTGGAAGGGCGTTGATAGAAGGGTTTTGTTGCCTTTTATCAACACATCCCCAAAAGGAGAAATTTCCCATCCCTGCAGCCCCAAATCCAGGTTTTATTTGGAATGAACCCCATGTGGGATGTTGGGTGTTGATTCCCGGGATGTGCTCAGGGCGTTCCAAGCGATCCCAGGGGAGCTTCAGGATTTGCTGGGGGTCAGGGAAGAAGGGGAGAGAGCCCAAAATTCCAGGCAAAGCCTGGGATTGCCAGGTCGGGATTCACATCCCACCCAAGGCCCCTTGTTCAGCAGTCAGGCTGCAAATGAAGGGAACCCCTGGGCCGGGGTCTTCCCTTGGGCTGGGGTCTCCCCTGGGCTGGGGTTTTTCTTGTTTGGGATTTCCCCTGGATGGGGTCTCCCTTGGTTTGGGTCTCCCTTGGGCTGGAGTCTCCTTTGGGTTGGGGTCTCCTTTGGGCTGGGGTCTCCCTTGGTTGGGGTCTCCTTTGGGCTGGGGTCTCCCTTGTTTGGGGTCTCCCTTGGTTGGGGTTTTCCTTGTTTGGGGTTTCCCCTGGATGGGGTCTCCCCATGGCCAGAGTCCCCCTTCAGTGGGGGCTCCCCTTGGTTGGGGTCTCTGACTGGGGTCCCCCTTTGTTGGGGTCTCCCTTTGATCAGGGTCTCCCCTTGGTTTGTTGGGATCTCCCCTTGAACAGGATCTTCCCTTCTCCAGTCTCCCTTTACTTGGAATCTCCCCTTTGATCAGGGTCTCCCCTTGGTTGAGATCTCCCCTTGGTTGGGGTCTCCCCTTTGTTGGGGTTTCCCTTTGACCGGAATCTTCCCTTTACCAAAACTGACCGCTTTTTGCCAGGGTCTCCCCTTTGTTGGGGTCTCCCTTGAGCAGGATCCTCTCTTCACCAAAAGGGTCCCCCTTTTTCCAGGGTCTCCCTCTGATTGGGGTCTCTCCATGGTTGGGGTCTCCCCTTGACCAGGATCTTCCCTTCTCCCCCTTTACTTTGGGTCTCCCCTCGATTGGGGTCTCCCCTTTGTTGGGGTCTCCCCTTGGTGAGGATCTTCCCTTCACCAACAGGGTCCCTCTTCTGCCAGGGTCTCCCTTTGTTTGGGTCTCCCCTCAATTGGGGTCTCCTTTGATTGGGGTCTCCCCTTGGTTTGGGTGCCTCCTTTGTTGGGGTCTCCCCTTTGTTGGGGTCTCCCTTTGATCAGGGTCTCCCCATGGTTTGGGTCTCCCCTTGGTTTGTTGGGGTCTCCCCTTGGTGAGGATCTTCCCTTCACCAACAGGGTCCCTCTTTTGCTGGGGTCTCCCCTCAATTGGGGTCTCCCCTCAAGCAGGAGCTTCCCTTCTCCAGTCTCCCTTTCCTGGGGTCTCCCTTTGATCAGGGTCTCCCCTCGGTTGGGGTCTCCCTTGACCAGAATCTTCTCTTCACCAAAAGGTTCCCCCTTTTGCCAGGGTCCTCCTTTATTGGGGTCTCCCCTCAATTGGGGTCTCCCCTCGAGCAGGATCTTCCCTTCTCCAGTCTCCCTTTACTTGGAGTCTCCCCTTTGACCGGGGTCTCCCCTCAATTGGGGTCTCCCTTTGACCGGAATCTTCTCTTTACCAAAACTGACCCCTTTTTGCCAGGGTCTCCCCTTTGTTGGGGTCTCCCTTGACCAAGACCTTCACGAAAAGGTTCCCCCTTTTGCCAGGGCCCCTCTTTATTGGGGTCTCCCCTCGATTGGGGTCTCTCCATGGTTGGGGTCTCCCCTTGACCAGGATCTTCCCTTCTCCCCCTTTCCTTGGGGTCTCCCCTCGATTGGGGTCTCCCCTTGGTTTGGGTGCCTCCTTTGTTGGGGTCTCCCTTTGACCAGAATCTTCCCCTCACCAAAAGGATCCCCCTTTTTCCAGGGTTTCCCTTTGATCGGGGTCTCCCCTCAATTGGGGTCTCTCCATGGTTGAGGTCTCCCCTCGATTGGGGTCTCCCCTCATTTTGGGTCTCCCCTTGAGCAGAGTCTCCTTTACTTGGGGTGTTGCCTTTGTTGGGGTCTCTCCATGGTTGGGGTCTCCCCTTGACCAAGATCTTCCCTTCACCCCCTTTGTTGGGGTCTCCCCTCAGTTGGGGTCTCCCCCTGCCCGGGCTTTCCCTTGTCCAGGGTCTCCCCTTGCTCGGGGTCTCCCAAATTCCCAGAAAACTCCGCAGCTGAGCCAAGTTCGGTGCTTTAGGAAAGAACTTTCCTGACTTTTAAAGTGAAGTTTTGGCTTGGGGTTGTTCAAAGTGACGGTGATGAAATAAGAAAAGAAATTCCAGTGGGATTAAAAAAAAAAAAAAAAATTCGAAATCTGAGGGGGTCCAAGAGATCAAAACCAGAGTGGGATCTAAAAAAAAACCCCAAAATTCTAGGCGAATTAAAAAAAAAAAATAAATCCAAGGGGCTGAAAAGGATCAAAATTTGAGGGGATCCAAAAAAATCAAAATCCGAGCGGGAATCATAAAATAAAAATCCGAGGGGATCTAAAAGATCAAAATCCGAGCGGGATCAAAAAAATTCAAAATCCCAGGGGAATCAAAGGCTCAAAAATCCGAGGGAATCCGCAGAAGTCCCAGAGCCCTGCGTGGCTCGGAGGAGCGCAGGCGATCCCTCGGTTCCTCCCGAGCCTGGAACAGTCCGATCCTCGGGAAATCCCGGGATAACCCCGATGGAAAAAAAAATAAATAAAAAAAATTAAAAAAAAAAAAAAAAAAAAAAAAAAAAAAAATCTCCTTTTCCAGCCGGGCAGGAGCTCCCGGCTCGGAGCCTTTAAAGGGTTAAGGCGGCCGCGCTGGGCTCCTGCCGGCGGAAATCGGCCAAGTTCAAACTCCCCGCATGAATTCCAGCCGGGAATGAGCCGGGAAGCGCCGCCGGGATGGCGCGGACCTGCCGCGAGTCCCACTTTTATTACTACGGCATCAAATTCGCGCTCTCCGCCTACGCCACGCTCTTCTCGGTACGTTCTTTCCCCATTTCCCCCGTTTTTTCCCCATTTTTTCCCCATTTTTTTCCCGTTTCCCCCTTGTTTTCCCAGGTTTCCCCGCGTTTTTCCATGGTTTTCCACCTTTCCCGCGGTGTTTCCCCAGCCCCCGGGTTGGATTTGCCTTTTCCAGCCCCTTTCGCTTTTCTCTGTCCCGATTTCCCCTTCCCAAAGCCCCAAATCCTTGAGGAAAACCCGCGGCGCTTCCAAGCCCCCGGGGCCGCCTCCAAACTCGGCAATTTGGGGCTGTTTGGCACCAAACTCGGCGATTTTGGGGCTGTTTGGCTCCAAACTGGGCGATTTTGGGCTCCAAACTGGGCGATTTTGGGGTGAACCCGCGGGTTTTGGGGGATTTTCCAAGCGCATCCCCCCTCCCCCGTGATTCCTTTGTGGCAGCGAGTCCCGTTTGGAGCAGAAAAAAAAAGGAAAATCCATTTTTTTTTAGCCTCCACGTTCCCCCTGCAGACATCGAGGGGTTGAGCTGCGGTTTTTTGGGAAAAAATCCAAATAAAGCGATTTTTAGGCGGTTCTGAATCCCCGAACTCTGCCCAGGGCGGGATTTCCGTGTGCAGGTGTGCGAACACCTGCGGGAGAGGGGAGGGGAAAAGCGGGACTCCCGCCCATTTCTGGGGGCTCTTTTTGGGGTCGATTTTGCCTCATTCTGGCTTTATTTCCGAATCTTTCCTCGCCGGGGTTAAATAACCCCGGGGCGGGGTTGAATTTCAGGTGTGAGCACAGAAATTCCGATGCAGGTGCCCGGAAATGATTTTAATTTCGCTTTTGGTTTTTGACCCATAAATGAACTCGGCCCAGCCCTCCTGCCCGAGGGCTTGGGCCAACCCCAAAAATCACCAAAAATTGGTGTTTTTTGGGAATATCTCCCGGATTTCCCAGGCTCTGTCAGGTGGGAAAGCTCCGAAGGGCCAGACCTCTGTGACATTCCCAGAAACCCCAAAAATTCCGGATTTCTCCCACGTTTCTGGCCCAGGTTGGAGTTTTGGGTGGGACTTGTGCAATATTCCAAACAAATCCGGGGGAAATCCCAATATTTGGATTCCTGAGGAGCCGACCCCACTCAGTTTGGGGTTTCCCAAGGGTTTTTGGGGTGTTGAAGGAACTGCGGGATTTTCCTCCCAATTCCACTTTGGGATGAACCCTGGGCCAATTCCCAGATTTTGGGGAGAACTTTGGGAGAGCTCCATGGAGAATCCACCAGCGAGAGGCTCGGATTTGTCCAAAAAACGGAAAACAACCCCAAAAAACCCCACTTTGGATGGCTCCAAGCGCTCCCGCCTCCATCCCTGGGATGTTCCCGGAATTCTGCTCAGGGAATCCATGGAATTGTGCAGCTCCCGGGGCCTTTCAGCCTGACCTAATTCCGGCCTCATTTGCATAATGGCAGCCCAATTAATTCCGAGAGAACCCTCCAAGCCTCGTTAACCCCATGGACGGGCCGGGGGTGTTCCCGGGATGTTTTTTCCTGATAAAACCGGGATTTTGTGGGAATTCCCTTTAGAAATTTGACTCCTTGGAATAAAATCCCGAGGGATGAGCGTTGGGCTGGTTCCCGTTGATGATTCCTGGTTTTCCAGCTCAGGGTTGTCCCAGCCTGTGAAAAATTGGATTTGGAGCCAGTGGATTCTTTCCAGGGATTTCATTACAGCCGGAGAAATCCGGGAATGAGCCCGGGATGAGCCGGAGAGCGGCTTTGAACCAGGAAATTGGGGCTTGGTTTTAATCCGGCCGAGCAAAGATTTGGGATTTTCTGTTCCCCAAAAAAACTCTCCTTCACTTTCCTTGGAAAATCCAAAAATGTAAAAAATATGGAAATTTTTTTCCCCACAAAACTGAGAGCGGATGTTCCAACCGACCCCGCTAAAAATCGGGATTTTGAGATTCCCTCTGGAAAAAAAAAGGCCATTCCTGCTTTTTCCTCTGGAAAAGGCCATTCCCAACGTTCCCTCTGGAGGAGCTCACGGCTCTGCGAGAGCTCTTCCCAGTTCCCAATTCCCAGTTCAGAGTTTCCAGTTCCAAATTCCCAGTTCCCAGTTTCCAGTTCCCAATCCCCAATTCCCAGTTCCCAGTTCCCAGTTCCCAATTCCCAGTTCCCAGTTCCCAATCCCCAGTTCAGAGTTTCCAGTTCCCAATTCCCAGTTCCCATTTTCCAGTTCCCAATCCCCAATTCCCAGTTCCCATTTTCCAGTTCCCAATCCTCAATTCCCCGTTCCCAGTTCCCAATTCCCAGTTCAGAGTTTCCAGTTCCCAATTCCCAGTTCAGAGTTTCCAGTTCCCAATTCCCAGTTCCCAATTCCCAGTTCCCAATTCCAAGTTCCCAGTTCCCAGTTCCCACCTGACTTTGGGATGAGACAGGAGCTCCTCCCGCCCCAGAGCCAGCTGTTAATTATTCCCTATTCCTTAATTGCTCCTATCCCAATCCCACGACTCCAGGGCAGGGAATTCCACAGGGATGGGGAGTTTAACCTGACCTGAGCTCAAATCAAACCAGGAATGTTCTGGATCCCTGGAACTGTCCGAGGCCAGGCTGGAGCATCCCGGGATAGATCTGAGGCCTTTTCCATCCCCACCCATCCCGGGGTTCTCCGAAAGCTCAGGAATTCAGCTGGATCAGCTCAGGATTCCCACGGGAAATCAGAGGGGTGAACCCTTTCCATGGAAACAGGAAAGGAAAACCCTGGGATGAGGCAGCCGCGGGAATTCCGCGCCCTTCCCGATTTCCAGGGACGTTCTCATCCCTGGAAAAGCCGTTCACGGCCACTCCCCGTGTCCATCCCAAAACCTTCCTCAGATTTTCCCGCTGGGAATCAGAATCAGGATCAGAATCCCTCGGGAAAGTGCTGGGATTGATTGGAGCTGGGTGAGGAGAGAGGGAGGAGGCTCCAAGTGCTCCAGGAGGTTCAAAATGGGTGAAAATTGGGGAATTTTGGGGCTCAGGGTCCAAGGGGAGCATCCAGGCATTTCCAGGCAGGGAGAACCTGGAAAATCCTGTCTGGAATCCGTGGATGCTCCAGGTGGATCCACATTCCCTATGTGGGAAATATCCCGATTTTTGTTATCCCAGGCAGAGCAGGGGCAGCCCTGAGCTCCTGGGCTGTGGAACGTTCCAGAGCCATGAGGGTTTTCCTTGGATGTTTCCCACCTCCCCCTCTCCCTTGGAGACTTTTTTTTTCCACCTTGAATCAGAAAATTCCTGAAAATCCCGAAAACCCTGAAAATGCCCAAAATCCCTAAACCCCTGAAAATTCCAAAGCCTCAAAAACCCTAAAAATCCTGGAAACCCTGAAAAATCCTAAACCCTCAAAAAATCCCAACCCACCCCGAAAATCCAGAAACCCCCGAAAATCCCAAAACCCCTAAAAATCCTGAAAACTCCCAAAAATCCCAAACCCCTGAAAATCCCCAAACCCCTAAAAATCCTGAAAACCCCCAAAATCCCAAACACCCCAAGAAGCTCAAAACCCTCAAAAATCCCGAAAATCCCTGCAAAAAATCCCAAAACCCCTGAAAATCCCCCAAACCCCGAAAATCCCCAAACCCCTCAAAAATCCCGAAACGCCCCCTGAAAATCCGAAAATCCCCAAAACTCCCCCAAATCCCCAAAACTCCCAAAAATCCCAAACCCCTCAAAAATCCCAACCCCCCCCCGCAAAAATCCCCAAAACCTTTTAAAAATCCCCAAAACCCCCAAAAATCCCAAAACCCTGAAAATCCCCAAACCCCTCAAAAATCCCGAAACCCCCCCTGAAAATCCGAAAATCCCCAAAACTCCCCCAAATCCCCAAAACTCCCAAAAATCCCAAACCCCTCAAAAATCCCAACCCCCCCTGCAAAAATCACCAAAACCTTTTAAAAATCCCCAAAACCCCCCAAAATCCCCAAAATCCCCAAAATTCCCGAAAACCCTGAAAATCCCCCAAATCCCCCACCCCCCCAAAAAATCCCCAAACCCCCAAAAATCCCCCAAACCCCCCCAAAATTCCCGAAAACCCTGAAAATCCCCAAAATCCCCCCACCCCCCCAAAAAATCCCCAACCCCCCAAAAATCCCCCAAACCCCCCCAAAATTCCCGAAAACCCTGAAAATCCCCCAAATCCCCCCAAACCCTCAAAAATCCCCAAACCCCCAAAAATCCCCAACCCCCCCCCCAAAAAATCCCCAAACCCCTGAAAATCCCCCAACCCCCCCCCAAAATTCCCGAAAACCCTGAAAATCCCCCAAATCCCCAAACCCCTGAAAATCCCCCAAATCCCCCCACCCCCCCAAACCTCCCCAAAATTCCTGAAAACCCTGAAAATCCCCAAAATCCCCCCACCCCCCCCAAAAATCCCCAAAGCCCCAAAAATCCCCCAAACCCTCCCAAAATTCCTGAAAATCCTGAAAGGCCTGAAAATCCCCAAACCCCTCAAAACCCCTGAAACCCCCCCAAAAAATCCCCAAACCCCCCAAAAATCCCGAAAACCCCCTGAAAATCCCAAAACCACCGAAAATCCCAAAACCACCTGAAAATCCCCAAACCCCGAAAATCCCCAAAACTCCCCAAAATCCCAAACCCCCTGAAAATCCCAACCGCCCCCAAAAATCCCCAAAGACCCGAAAATCCCCCAAACCCTCCCAAAATTCCTGAAAATCCTGAAAGGCCTGAAAATCCCCCAAATCCCCCCAAACCCTCAAAAATCCCCAAACCCCCGATAATCCCCAACCCCCCCCAAAATTCCCGAAAACCCTGAAAATCCCCAAATCCCCAAACCCCTGAAAATCCCCAAAATCCCCCAAACCCCCCCAAAAAAATCCCCAAACCCCCGAAAATCCCCAAACCCCCCCCAAAATTCCCGAAAACCCTGAAAATCCCCCAAATCCCCCCAAACCCTCAAAAATCCCCAAACCCCCGAAAATCCCCAAACCCTCCCAAAATTCCCGAAAACCCTGAAAATCCCCAAACCCCCAAAAATCCCCCAAACCCCCCCAAAATTCCCTAAAACCCTGAAAATCCCCAAATCCCCAAACCCCTGAAAATTCCCAAAATCCCCCCAAACCATCAAAAATCCCCAAACCCCCCCAAAATTCCCGAAAACCCTGAAAATCCCCCAAATCCCCCCACCCCCCCCAAAAAATCCCCAAACCCCCAAAAATCCCCCAAACCCCCCCAAAATTCCTGAAAACCCTGAAAATCCCCAAAATCCCCCCACCCCCCCCCAAAAATCCCCAAACCCCTGAAAATCCCCAAATCCCCAAGCCCCTGAACCCCCGGTCCGGCGCAGGCGCTGGGGCTGCTGCTGCTGGCCGTGGGCGCCTACGCCGAGGCGGAGCGGCAGCGGCACCGCACGCTCGACGGGATCTTCCTGGCGCCCGCCGTGCTGCTGCTGCTGCTGGGGCTCACCGTGTTCCTGGTGTCCTTCGTGGGCATGGTCGGGAGCCTCCGCGACAACCGCGCCCTGCTCCGAGCCGTGAGTGAGCCGGGGGATCCGGGGAGGGAACGGCATGGGTACGGAGCCGAAAACGGGAGGGAATTCTGTGGGTCCGGAGTCAAAAACGGGAGGGAATTCTGTGGATACGGAGTCAAAAACGGGAGGGAATTCTGTGGGTCTGGAGTCAAAAATGGGAGGGAATTCCATGGATCTGTAGTCAAAAACGGGAGGGAATTCCATGGATCTGGAGTTAAAAACGGGAGGGAATTCTGTGGGTCTGGAGTTAAAAACGGGAGGGAATTCCGTGGATCTGGAGTCAAAAATGGGAGGGAATTTCATGGATCTAGAGTCGCCTCCATGGTCTGGGAATCCCAGGGAGGGAATTCTGTGGATCTGGAGTCAAAAACGGGAGGGAATTCCGTGGATACGGAGTCAAAAACGGGAGGGAATTCCGTGGATCTGGAGTCAAAAACGGGAGGGAATTCCATGGATCTGGAATCGCCTCCATGGGGATCCCAGGGAGGGAATTCTGTGGATCTGGAGTCAAAAACGGGAGGGAATTCCATGGATACGGAGTCGCCTCCATGGGGATCCCAGGGAGGGAATTCCGTGGATCTGGAGTCAAAAATGGGAGGGAATTCCGTGGATACGGAGTCAAAAATGGGAGGGAATTCCACGGATCTGGAATCGCCTCCATGGGGATCCCAGGGAGGGAATTCCGTGGATCTGGAGTCAAAAACGGGAGGGAATTCCATGGATCTGGAGTTAAAAACGGGAGGGAATTCCGTGGATACGGAATTGCCTCCATGGGGATCTCAGGGAGGGAATTCCGTGGATCTGGAGTCAAAAATGGGAGGGAATTCTGTGGATACGGAGTCAAAAACGGGAGGGAATTCCATGGATACGGAATCGCCTCCATGGGGATCCCAGGGAGGGAATTCCATGGATCCAGAGTCGCCTCCATGGTCTGGGGATCTCAGGGAGGGAATTCCGTGGATCTGGAGTCAAAAACGGGAGGGAATTCCGTGGATCCAGAGTCACCTCCATGGTTTGGGGATCCCAGGGAGGGAAATCTGTGGATCCAGAGTCTCCACCACGTCTCAAGGGTCTTAAGGAGGCAATTCCATGGATTTGGAGCCACTTCCATGGTTTGAGGATCCCAAGGAGGAAATTCCGTGGATCTGAAGTCAAAAACAGGAGAGAATTCCATGGATCCGGAGTCACCTCTGTGCTCTGGGGATCCCTTGGAGGGAATTCCATGGATTTGGTGTTGCCTCCATGGTTTGGGGATCCCAGGGAGGAAATTCTATGGATCCAGACTCTCCACCACGACTGGAGGGTCTTAAGGAGGGGATTCCATGGGTCCAGAGGCACCTCCCTGGTCAGGGGATCCCAGGGAGGGAATTCCTTGGATTCGGAGTCCCCACTGTATTTTCCCCCATTCCGAGGTCCATCCTGGGGTACAAATTCCCAGGGAAAAGCGTCTCCCGTCTCTGCCCAGCCTGGGTTTTGTGGGATGGGGAGGTGAAAAGCCGGGAATTGCTGAGGGCGGAAGGAGCAAGGGCGGTGGCAATCAGAGCCCTTGTTCCGATCAGGAATTGTCCCTTCCAGGATAAATCCCGGGAACAAAAGCAATCAGGGAAAGAGGCGCTGGAGGGGCTCTTGGAGCTGAGCGAGGCCGGCAGCTGCGGCTCTTCGGTGTTTTTATGGAAAAACAGGGAAATTGGGTTTAAAGGATCCGGGTTTGGGTTTAAAGGATCCGGGTTTGGGTTTAAAGGATCCGGGTTTGGGTTTAAAGGATCCGGGTTTGGGTTTAAAGGAATCTGGGTCTAGGTTTTAAAGGATCCAGGTTTGTGTTTAAAGGATCCGGGTTTGGGTTTAAAGGATCCGGGTTTGTGTTTAAAGGATCCGGGTTTGGGTTTAAAGGATCCGGGTTTGGGTTTAAAGGATCCGGGTTTGGGTTTAAAGGATCCGGGTTTGGGTTTAAAGGATCCGGGTTTGGGTTTAAAGGATCCGGGTTTGGGTTTAAAGGATCCAAGTTTGGGTTTAAAGGATCCGGGTTTGGGTTTAAAGGATCCAAGTTTGGGTTTAAAGGATCCGGGTTTGGGTTTAAAGGATCCGGGTTTGGGTTTAAAGGATCAGGGTTTGGGTTTAAAGGATCCAGGTTTGGGTTTAAAGGATCAGGGTTTGGGTTTAAAGGATCCGGGTTTGGGTTTAAAGGATCCGGGTTTGTGTTTAAAGGATCCGGGTTTGGGTTTAAAGGATCCAAGTTTGGGTTTAAAGGATCCGGGTTTGGGTTTAAAGGATCCGGGTTTGGGTTTAAAGGATCAGGGTTTGGGTTTAAAGGATCCAGGTTTGGGTTTAAAGGATCAGGGTTTGGGTTTAAAGGATCCGGGTTTGGGTTTAAAGGATCAGGGTTTGGGTTTAAAGGATCCGGGTTTGGGTTTAAAGGATCCGGGTTTGGGTTTAAAGGATCAGGGTTTGGGTTTAAAGGATCCGGGTTTGGGTTTAAAGGATCCGGGTTTGTGTTTTAAGGAATCTGGGTCTAGGTTTTAAAGGATCAGGGTTTGGGTTTAAAGGATCCAGGTTTGGGTTTAAAGGATCCAGGTTTGGGTTTAAAGGATCCAGGACTGGGTTTAAAGGATCAGGGTTTGGGTTTAAAGGATCCAGGTTTGGGTTTAAAGGATCCGGGTTTGGGTTTAAAGGATCCGGGTTTGGGTTTAAAGGATCCGGGTTTGGGTTTAAAGGATCTGGGTTTGGGTTTAAAGGATCAGGGTTTGGGTTTAAAGGATCCGGGTTTGGGTTTAAAGGATCCAGGACTGGGTTTAAAGGATCCGGGTTTGGGTTTAAAGGATCCGGGTTTGGGTTTAAAGGATCCGGGTTTAAAGGATCCGGGTTTGGGTTTAAAGGATCCGGGTTTAAAGGATCAGGGTTTGGGTTTAAAGGATCCGGGTTTGGGTTTAAAGGATCCAGGACTGGGTTTAAAGGATCCGGGTTTGGGTTTAAAGGATCCGGGTTTGGGTTTAAAGGATCCGGGTTTGGGTTTAAAGGATCCGGGTTTGGGTTTAAAGGATCCGGGTTTGGGTTTAAAGGATCCGGGTTTGGGTTTAAAGGATCCGGGTTTGTGTTTTAAGGAATCTGGGTCTAGGTTTTAAAGGATCCGGGTTTGGGTTTAAAGGATCTCGGTTTGGGTTTAAAGGATCAGGGTTTGGGTTTAAAGGATCCAGGTTTGGGTTTAAAGGATCAGGGTTTGGGTTTAAAGGATCCGGGTTTGGGTTTAAAGGATCAGGGTTTGGGTTTAAAGGAATCTGGGTCTAGGTTTTAAAGGATCAGGGTTTGGGTTTAAAGGATCCGGGTTTGGGTTTAAAGGATCCAGGTTTGGGTTTAAAGGATCCGGGTTTGGGTTTAAATGATCCGGGTTTGTGTTTTAAGGAATCTGGGTCTAGGTTTTAAAGGATCCGGTTTTGGGTTTAAAGGATCTGGGACTGGGTTTAAAGGATCCGGGTTTGGGTTTAAAGGATCAGGGTTTGGGTTTAAAGGATCCGGGTTTGGGTTTAAAGGATCCGGGTTTGTGTTTTAAGGAATCTGGGTCTGGGTTTAAAGGATCCGGGTTTGGGTTTAAAGGATCCGGGTTTGGGTTTAAAGGATCTGGGTTTGGGTTTAAAGGATCAGGGTTTGGGTTTAAAGGATCCGGGTTTGGGTTTAAAGGATCCAGGACTGGGTTTAAAGGATCCGGGTTTGGGTTTAAAGGATCCGGGTTTGGGTTTAAAGGATCCGGGTTTAAAGGATCCGGGTTTGGGTTTAAAGGATCCGGGTTTGGGTTTAAAGGATCAGGGTTTGGGTTTAAAGGATCAGGGTTTGGGTTTAAAGGATCAGGGTTTGGGTTTAAAGGATCAGGGTTTGGGTTTAAAGGATCCGGGTTTAAAGGATCAGGGTTTGGGTTTAAAGGATCCGGGTTTGGGTTTAAAGGATCCGGGTTTGGGTTTAAAGGATCCGGGTTTGGGTTTAAAGGATCCAGGTTTGGGTTTAAAGGATCAGGGTTTGGGTTTAAAGGATCCAGGTTTGGGTTTAAAGGATCAGGGTTTGGGTTTAAAGGATCAGGGTCTGGGTTTAAAGGATCAGGGTTTGGGTTTAAAGGAATCTGGGTCTAGGTTTTAAAGGACCAGGGTTTGGGTTTAAAGGATCCGGGTTTGGGTTTAAAGGATCCAGGTTTGGGTTTAAAGGATCCGGGTTTGTGTTTTAAGGAATCTGGGTCTAGGTTTTAAAGGATCCGGGTTTGGGTTTAAAGGATCTGGGACTGGGTTTAAAGGATCCGGGTTTGGGTTTAAAGGATCCGGGTTTGGGTTTAAAGGATCCGGGTTTGTGTTTTAAGGAATCTGGGTCTAGGTTTTAAAGGATCAGGGTTTGGGTTTAAAGGATCCGGGTTTGGGTTTAAAGGATCCGGGTCTGGGTTTAAAGGATCAGGGTTTGGGTTTAAAGGATCCGGGTTTGTGTTTTAAGGAATCTGGGTCTAGGTTTTAAAGGATCCGGGTTTGGGTTTAAAGGATCCGGGTTTGGGTTTAAAGGATCAGGGTCTGGGTTTAAAGGATCCGGGTTTGGGTTTAAAGGATCCAGGTTTGGGTTTAAAGGATCCAGGTTTGGGTTTAAAGGATCCGGGTTTGGGTTTAAAGGATCCGGGTTTGGGTTTAAAGGATCCAGGTTTGGGTTTAAAGGATCCGGGTTTGGGTTTAAAGGATCCGGGTTTGGGTTTAAAGGATCCGGGTTTGGGTTTAAAGGATCCGGGTTTGGGTTTAAAGGATCCGGGTTTGGGTTTAAAGGATCCGGGTTTGGGTTTAAAGGATCAGGGTTTGGGTTTAAAGGATCCGGGTTTGGGTTTAAAGGATCCAGGACTGGGTTTAAAGGATCCGGGTTTGGGTTTAAAGGATCCGGGTTTGGGTTTAAAGGATCAGGGTTTGGGTTTAAAGGATCAGGGTTTGGGTTTAAAGGATCCGGGTTTGGGTTTAAAGGATCCGGGTTTAAAGGATCAGGGTTTGGGTTTAAAGGATCCGGGTTTGGGTTTAAAGGATCCGGGTTTGGGTTTAAAGGATCCGGGTTTGGGTTTAAAGGATCCAGGTTTGGGTTTAAAGGATCCGGGTTTGTGTTTTAAGGAATCTGGGTCTAGGTTTTAAAGGATCCGGGTTTGGGTTTAAAGGATCTCGGTTTGGGTTTAAAGGATCAGGGTTTGGGTTTAAAGGATCAGGGTTTGGGTTTAAAGGATCCAGGTTTGGGTTTAAAGGATCCAGGTTTGGGTTTAAAGGATCCGGGTTTGGGTTTAAAGGATCCAGGTTTGGGTTTAAAGGATCCGGGTTTGGGTTTAAAGGATCCGGGTTTGGGTTTAAAGGATCCGGGTTTGGGTTTAAAGGATCCAGGTTTGGGTTTAAAGGATCCAGGTTTGGGTTTAAAGGATCAGGGTCTGGGTTTAAAGGATCCGGGTTTGGGTTTAAAGGATCAGGGTTTGGGTTTTAAGGAATCTGGGTCTAGGTTTTAAAGGATCTGGCTTTGGGTTTTAAAAGATCCGGGACTGGGTTTTAAAGGATCCAGGTCCATTTTAAAATGATCTGAATTTGTGTCTAAAAAGCTCTGGGATGGTGTTTAAACCTGGATTGGTGTTTAAAGGATTCAGGATTTGTGTTTAACAGGATCTGGAATCATGTTTTAAAGGATCCAGGATTGCTGTTAAATAGGATGGGGGATCATGTTTAAAATTATCTGGGATTGTCTTTAAAAGGGATTTGTGTCTGAAAGGATCCAGGATCATGTTTTAAAGGACTGGGAATCGAGTTTACAAGGACCTGGATTCGTATCTAAAAGGATCCAGGATTTGTGTTTTAAAGGATCAGGAATCTTGATTAAAAGGACCTGGATTCAGTTTTAAAAGGATCCAGGATTTCTGTTCAAAAGGATCCATGATCTTGTTCCAAAGCATCCAATTCCGTGTCTGAAAGGATCCAGGATTTGTGTTTAAGAGGATCCAGGATTTCTGTCTAAAAGGATCTGGAATAGTTTTTAAAAGCATCTGGATGCGTATTTAAATGGATTTGGGATCACGTTTAAAAGGATCTGGATTTATGTCTAAAAGGATCCAGGACTGTGTTTTAAAGGATTCAGGATTTCTGTCCAAAAGGATCCAGGATTGTGCTTAAACCTGGATTTGTGTTTTAAAGGATTGGGAATCCTGTTTAAAGGATCTGGGATTCGTGTTTAAACCTGGATTTGTGTTTCAAAGGATCGGGAATCCTGTTTAAAAGGATCTGGGATTCGTGTTTAAGCCGGGATTTGTGTTTTAAAGGATTGGGAATCCTGTTTAAAGGATCTGGGATTCGTGTTTAAACCTGGATTTGTGTTTTAAAGGATTGGGAATCCTGTTTAAAGGATCTGGGATTCGTGTTTAAACCTGGATTTGTGTTTTAAAGGATTGGGAATCCTGTTTAAAGGATCTGGGATTCGTGTTTAAGCCTGGATTTGTGTTTCCAAGGGTCTGGGATTCGTGTTTCAGAGGATCCGGCTCGTTCCTCCCCGGAGCCGTGGAATTCCCCCTGGAACTGGGGATGATTTGTGCCCGCTCAGGGCGGCTGAGAGCTCCATCCATCTCCCGCCCCCGCAGAGCTCCGTTCCCATTTATCCACAGGGAACAGGCAGTTCCCAACAGCCCCAGACCCTCGGGATCGATGTCCTGGAAGCTCCAACCCTGCGGGATTTGTGTCCGGAGGGAGGAACTGAACGGCCCCAATTCCGTGTGCCGGGGTCGGAATATCCCGATTGGAATAAGGAACGAGGAGTGAAACCTTGGAGATCTTTAAGGGAGGGAAGGAGCAGCTCCCGGCATGGGGAGGGATTTATCAATTCCCAAGGTTTCTGTGGGAATCAGCGTCATTTCTTGGGAATTGGGATTGATGAGCTCGTTAAGGGCCGCGTTAATTGAATCGGAATTGAGCGGCTCTTCCTGACTCAGCATCCAGAGCCGGAGAAAGATTTCCTTGGGAAGTTTCTCCGTGAAATCCGGAATTTGTTTGGAGCTTTGTGCCGGGGAGATCCTCAGGCTCCTTCCCGATCCCTTCCTGATCCTTTTCTGATCTCTTCTCAATCCCTTCTCAATCCCTTCCCAATCCCTTCTCAATCCCTTCTCAATCCCTTCCCAATCCCTTCCCAATCCCTTCCCAATCCCTTCCCAATCCCTTCCCAATCCCTTCCCAATCCCTTCCCAATGCCTTCCCAATCCCTTCTCAATCCCTTCCCAATCCCTTCCCAATCCCTTCTCAATCCCTTCCCAATCGCTTCCCAATCGCTTCCCAATCCCTTCCCAATCCCTTCCCAATCCCTTCCCAATCCCTTCCCAATCCCTTCCCAATCCCTTCCCAATTCCTTCCCGATCCCTTCCCAATCCCTTCTCAATCCCTTCCCAGTCCCTTCTCAATCCCTTCCCAATCCCTTCCCAATCCCTTCCCAATCCCTTCCCAATCCCTTCCCAATCCCTTCTCAATCCCTTCCCAATCCCTTCCCAATCCCTTCCCAATCCCTTCCCAATCCCTTCCCAATCCCTTCCCAATCCCTTCCCAATCCCTTCTCAATCCCTTCCCAATCCCTTCCCAATCCCTTCTCAATCCCTTCCCAATCCCTTCCCAATCCCTTCTCAATCCCTTCCCAATCCCTTCCCAATCCTTTCCCAGTCCCTTCCCAATCCCTTCCCAATCCCTTCCCAATCCCTTCTCAATCCCTTCCCAATCCCTTCCCAATCCCTTCTCAATCCCTTCCCAATCCCTTCCCAATCCCTTCCCAATCCCTTCCCAATCCCTTCCCAATCCCTTCCCAGTCCCTTCCCAATCCCTTCCCGATCCCTTCCCAATCCCTTCTCAATCCCTTCCCAATCCCTTCCCAATCCCTTCCCAGTCCCTTCCCAATCCCTTCCCAATCGCTTCCCAATCCCTTCCCAATCGCTTCCCAATCCCTTCCCAATCCCTTCCCAATCCCTTCTCAATCCCTTCCCAATCCCTTCCCAATCCCTTCCCAATTCCTTCCCGATCCCTTCCCAATCCCTTCTCAATCCCTTCCCAGTCCCTTCTCAATCCCTTCCCAATCCCTTCCCAATCCCTTCCCAATCCCTTCCCAATCCCTTCCCAATCCCTTCTCAATCCCTTCCCAATCCCTTCCCAATCCCTTCCCAATCCCTTCCCAATCCCTTCCCAATCCCTTCCCAATCCCTTCCCAATCCCTTCTCAATCCCTTCCCAATGCCTTCCCAATCCCTTCCCAATCCCTTCCCAATCCCTTCCCAGTCCCTTCCCAATCCCTTCCCAATCCCTTCCCAATCCCTTCCCGATCCCTTCCCAATCCCTTCCCCGTCCCCCTCTCCGGGATGGATGCTGACAGGTCATGGCCACCAAGGCAGAATTTCAGCCCAAATCCCGGGAAATCCCGGAATTCTGATGACGAATTCCCTGCTTCCCCAGTGTCTGGGCGTTGGAGCCGGACGCGGATCCCGGCTGATCCGTCCTTTCCTCATTCCAGTTCTTCTGGGTGCTGCTGCTGATCTTCCTGACGGAGCTGCTGCTGATCCTCATGGAGATCATCTTCGAGAACAAGGTGGGAGCGGGGACAGCCCCGGCGTCACCTCCGGGGCCTGGAATTCCTGAAAATTCCATTGTTCCCAAAAACTGGAATGGTTATCTCCAAAGCAGAATGATTATTCCCAAAAACTGAATTGTTATTCCCAAAAAAATGAATGGTTAGTCCCGAAAATCAAATGCTTGTTCCCAAAAATTGAATGGCTCTTTCCAAAAACAGAATTGTTGTTCCCAAAAATCGAATGGTTATTCCCAAAAATTGAATGGTTATTCCCAAAAACTGAATTGTTATTCCAAAAAACTGAATTGTTATTCCAAAAAATTGAATGGTTATTCCCGAAAATGGAATAGTTATTCCTGAAAATGGAATGGCCAGTCCCAAAAATTGAATGGTTATTCCCAAAAATCGTATTGTTATTCCCCAAAATTGAATGGTCATTCCCAAAAATGGAATGGCCATTCCCAAAAATTGAATGGTTATTCCTGAAAATCGAATGCTTATTCCCAAAAATTGAATGGCTATTTTCAAAAATTGAATTGTTGTTCCCAAAAATGGAATGGTTATTCCTGAAAATGGAATGGCCATACCCAAAAATTGAATGGTTTGTCCCAAAAACTGAATTGTTATTCCCAAAAATGGAATGGCCATTCCAAAATCTGAATTGTTATTCCCCAAAATTGAACGGTTGTTCCTGACCATGGAATTGTCATTCCCAGAGCTGGAATTGCGATTCCTCGGGGTGGAACTCCGGGATGCAGCAGGAGTTTTGAATTTCAATTGATTTAAAGTTCATTTTAATTTAATGGGGTGATATCAAACCTTAATTAAACCCCAAACAATGAGGGAGGGAAGGGGGGGAGGGACAAATCCGACCTGGAAATGTGGGAAGCGCAAATCCTCCTCTGGAACAATGGATGTTCATCAAACTCCCCAATCCCGGCATTAATTGGATTTGAGATGAGATCAGCCGGGAAGCCTCGAGCTGCTCGATATGCAAATCAGCTTCGTTGATATGCAAATGAGGCCGGGGGGTTGATGGGCAGGGAGGGGTGGAAAGGGAGCAGAACCCCGGGAGGTTCCACTCCCACCTGGGAAATCGGGATTGAATTCCAGAGGGGTTCCCGAGAATTGAACTGTAATTCCCAAAACCGGAATTGTCATTCCCGAAAATGGGCTCGGGATGAGCCTTTTTGGGGCCAAACCAGCAGGAAATGGTGAAAGCCAGGAATGGATGGTTTGGTGAAAACCAGGGATGGAAACATTCCCGAAGCTCCCCGGGGCTGTTCGACATTCCCTGGAATCATTCCCGGCACGTTTTCCTCCTCCCCGAGTCCTCTCTCGCTCCCGCTCTTCCCAACCTCTCATTTTCCTGTCACGGCCGATTTGAAAACTGAATTTTCCTCTTCCCTCCCTTTTTCCACCTGCTCCAACCTCAGGGAAAAATTCCCTTTTCCCTCCATTAACATTCCCGCCTGGTGGGTTTTTTGGGAATCGAGCGGAGAATCTGCTCCGGCTCTGCCCTGGACACTCCCCAGGAACATTCCCAGGCACCCCTAAAATGCCTTTTCCCTCCAATTAGTGCTTAATTAATTCCCTGAAGTGCCAGCCCCAGCCCACCCACGCCATTCCCTGCTGGAATTCCGAGGGATTTCTTGGATCAGGAGGGATCCAGGCCTCTGTGAGGGCTCTGCTCCCACCTCTGGAATATTTTTCCATGGATAATTCCCCTCTCAGAGGCAGCAGAACCCTGGGCCAGGGGTTAAAATCCTGATTTTCCGTGGGATTGAGGAGTTTGGAGGAGCTTTGGGATCAAATTGAACGGAACAGGAAAAATCAGGTGGATAAAGATTCCTGGTCTGTTTGGATGTGCTGGGAATGGATCCAGGCAGCTCCAAAATGCTGGATTTTATCCCAGGAAATCACCTTGGGATGGGGTAAAACCCCTCCTCCGGTGCCAGCCGTGAAAAACGTGGAATTTTGAGCTGTTTTCCCTGACTTCCAGCACGTTTTGGGTTTCTCCATCCCAGATGAACGAGGTCTTGCACTCCAACATCCAGGAGGGGATCCGGCACTACTACGATGACCTGGACTTCAAAAATATCCTGGATTTTGTGCAGGAAAAGGTTTGGATGGGAAAAGGGGGAGGTTTTCCAAGGGGTGGTTAATCCCATGGCCTGTTTTCCCTGGATTTTCAGTCATTCCCATCCCTGGGGTGTTTTCCTTGGGTATCTTCACCTTGGTTGGGTTTTCCATGGGATTTTTTGTCTCGGTTTTGCCTTCCCTGAGCTCAACCCAGGGGGATTTTTTGGGAATTATCCTGGGATTTTTGTGCCCTGTGAGGAGCCTCAGCTGCTCCCAGGCCTGAATCGTTTTGGGATATTTTCCATTCCCAGGTTTTGGTGGGAAATCTCTGCCTGGAATTTTTAAATCTCTTCCCAATCTGCCCCAGAGAGGGAGGGGGGAGGGAAACAAATCAATAAATTTTAAATCTTCCCCAGGGAGACAAAAACCCTTGGAAAAATCCCTTTTCCCCGGAGCCCCCAGCAGCAGGACAGGCCCTGATTCCCACAGGAAAATTCCAGATTTGTGGGGGCTGGGGGGAGAGGGAATTCCAATCTTTCCATGGAATGGCTGAGGTTGGAAAATCCCCCCAGGATGAAACCAAACCATTCCCAGGAATTCCCCCGGGATTTGGGATTGCTCCTGTTCTCAGTGTGGATATTTCTGGTGGGAATTTCTTGGCTTTGAGTATCCCCAGATGGGAAAAAAACCATGGAAAATCCCAAAACTTGAGGGGGGGAAATTCTGGGAATGTCCCAGTGGGATTGGGGGAGCAGGGCCCAGCTTTGAGCATTCCTAAATGGGAAAAAACCCATGGAAAATCCCAAAATTTGAGGAGGGAACTCTGGGAATGTCCCAGGTGGGACTGGGGGAGCAGGGCCCGGCTTTGAGGCCGAGCTGCTCCCAGAAGATTTGGGATGTTCCCACCTCAGCCCAAATTCCCTCAGTTTATCTTGAGGCATCCCAAATCCGCAGATTTTATCCCTGGATTTGGGGCAAAGGAGCCTGGGAAGCTCCTTCCCTCTGGAATTTAAACTTTAATTCCAGGGCTTCTCCTTGCCTTTGGGACTTTAGGCCCGGCCTTGCTGAGCCGAGCTCAAAACCAGGCCGGGAACCTTCCAGAGGCCTCAGATTTGGGGAAAGTTTGGAATTCTCCCCAAGTTTTGCTCCAACCTCCCCCAGGTGAGGCTGGAATTCCGCGTGGGTGAGACTTGGAGCTGCCAGGAGCAGCCAGGAATTCCCAACGGGGGCTTTTCCCAGAGCCCTGGGAACCCACGGATCTCCAGGAAAAACGGATTTATTTCTGGGAATTCCTGCGTCTCCAAACAATCTTGGATCAGGCTCCTTCTGGACCATTCCATGGCCTTTCCCACCATTCCGTGTCATTTTCCCACCATTCTTGGCATTTTCCCACCATTCCATGGCATTTTCCCACCATTCCATGGCATTTTTCCAGCGTTTTTCCCATCTGCTGCTCCCCTTTGGGATTTTCCTCCCCTTTTTCCGTGCAGTTTTTGGGAGCCTGTCCCTCTCCCCCGCACCAAGAGAAATCCAGGATTTCCAGGTGGGAATCTGGGAATCCTAAATCTCTGCCTGGGGTGGAGCAGGGCAGGAGGATCCCAAGAATTTTTCCTTGGCAAAGGGGAGCAGAGGGAAAAACCGCTCCCAAAATCTGCCCCTGGATGAGTTTGGTGCTTAAAATATGGGAAAAATCCCTTTTTTCCTGCTTTTCCAAGCACTCCAACCTTTCCTGGCCGTTCCAGGCTGTTCCTTTTGGGGGAAATCTCAAATTCCGGTTGTTTTCTGTGAGGAGGGATGAGCTGGTTTGGAACAACCTCATTTTCATTCCGGGGAGGACACGGAGTGACTTTGATTGGAATTTTTTTTTTAATCTTCGCTGCGGGAAAAAGAGGAAGAAAAGGAGATTGTTTATTCTCCTTTCCCTTTGGAGCTGCGGGATGTGATCCCAATTTATCCTGACAGGAAGAGAAATCCTTGATTTTTGGGGATTTTAGGATGGCTGAGAGCCACCAAAATCCATCCCTGAGGGCGCTGCCGGAGCCATCCCTGCCTCGGGAAAAGCGGGATTTGTCACCTGGAATTAAACCATGGAAGTGTGGATGGGGCTGATCCCGCGGATGGATCCAAGGCTCTGGGAAAGCCACGCCAGAATCCCTCTAAAATGGGCATAAATGGGAAAAAAATCCCGCTTTTTTTACCCTTCAGCTTCCCTGGGAGCAGGGAAACACTGGGGAGTGGAAGTGCAGGGAATTGGGTTGGAATTGTGGAATGGTTTGGGTTGGATGGGATCTTAAAATTCCTTTTTTTGCCATGGGCCGGGACCCCTTCCCCTATCCCAGGTTGTTCCAGCCTGGCCTTGGACACTTCCAAAGGATCCAGCTTCTCTGGGAATTCCGTCCCAGCCCTTCCTAACACTCACAGGGAGGAATTCCTTCCCATTATCCCAATTAATTATCTCCCATTACCCATGGGAATCCATTCCCTGTTATCCCAGGGGCACTGGGCTGATTCCAAACCCCCTTTCCAGGATTTTTAAGGAGTTTCCAGGTGCTCCAGGGCTGGGGAATTCCCTGGGAATTCCATCCCTGCCTTCCCCACCCTCCCAGGGAGGGATTATTCCCCAAACCCCAGCCCCAAATCTCTCTGGAGCAGGGCTCCCTCCTGGAATTCCGGGTTTTTCCAGCTCCCCCCTCCCCCTCTCCCTGTGTTTTTCCCGCAGTTTTCCTGCTGTGGAGGGGACGAATTCCGGGACTGGGAAGTGAACCGGTACCACTGGTGCAACGGCAGCGGCGCCCTGGCCTGCGGGGTGCCCCACTCCTGCTGCGTCCGCGGGGTGAGCCCGGATCCCGGGAATTCCCTCTTCCCAAATCCCTTCTCCACTCCAAAGGGTTTCTGGTTTGTGGCATTCCCACCTGGAAACAGGTTTGAGGGAATTCTGGCGTGAGAGGGAGAAGGAGCTGGAATGGCACTGTTCATTTATGGAAAACACCAAGATTCCAGGGAAATTCCCTCTTCCTGTTTCTGCTCTATCATTCCCACCTGGAAACAGGTTTGAGGGAATTTTGGTGTGAAAGGGTGAAGGAGATGGAATTGGAATGTTTATTTATGGAAAACACCAAAATTCCCCGGAAATTCCCTCTTCCTGATCCCTTCTCTGCTCCAAAGGGTTTCTGGTTTGTGTCATTCCCACCTGGAAACAGGTTTGACGGAATTTTCATGTGAAAGAGAGAAGGAGATGGAATGGGACCTGTTCATTTATGGAAAACGCCAGAATTCCCAAGAAATTCCCTCTTCCTGTTTCTGCTTTGTCATTCCCACCTGGAAAAAGGTTTGAGGGAATTTTGGTGTGAGAGAGAGAAGGAGCTGGAATAGGAATGTTTATTTATGGAAGCTGCCAAAATTCCAGGGAAATTCCCTCTTCTCACTGGTTTTTCTGCTCCAAGGAGTTTCTGCTTTGTCATTCCCACCTGGAAAAGGTTTGAGGGAATTTTGGCGAAAGAGGAGGGAGGAGCTGGAATGGGAATGTTTATTTATGGAAAGTGCCAGAATTCCCAGGAAATTCCCTCTTCCCGACCCTTTCTCCGCTCCAAAGGGATTCTGCTCTGTCATTCCCACTTGGAAAAAGGTTTGAGGGAATTTTGGTGGGATAGAATGAAGGAGCTGGAATGGGAATGTTTATTTATGGAAAACACCAAGATTCCAGGGAAATTCCCACTTTCTGCCGTTTTTTCTGCTCCAAGGAGTTTCTGCTTAATGTCACTCCCACCTGGAAAAGGTTTGAAGGAATTTCAGTAGGAGAGGGTGAAGGAGCTGGAATAGGAACGTTTATTTTTGGAAAATGCCAAAATTCCCCGGAAATTCCCTCTTCCCAACCCTTTTTCCACTCCAAAGGGTTTCTGCTCTGTCATTCCCACTTGGAAAAAGGTTTGAGGGAATTTCGGTGGGAGAGGAGGAAGGAGCTGGAATGGGAATGTTTATCTATGGATTAGTCTGGAATTTTCTGGGATCATGGAGGCTGAATCCTGGGATAACGGAGGAATTGTTGGGAATGCTGGGGTTTCCAGCTCGGGGGTAGAAAAGGTCTGGAAATGGATTATTGGGGGAAAAAAATATTGTCAGCAGCTTGGAAAGGCTTGGGAATGTTTCCCTGGAGAAGGGAAATTCCAGGGAAATTTTGGGGCCCCTTGCAGGGCCTGGAGGGGCTCCAGGAGAGCTGGAGAGGGATTGGGACAAGGGATGGAGGGACAGGACACAGGGAATGGCTCCCGCTGGGAAAGAGGAGATTTCACTGGGAATTTGGGATGGAATGAAGGTGGGGAGGGGCTGGGCTGGAATTCCCAGAGGAGCTGTGGCTGCCCCTGGATCCCTGGGAATGTCCAAGGCCGTGCTGGAGCACCCTGGGACAGTGGGAATTGTCCCAGGGGGGCTCTGGATGGGATTTCAGGTCCTTCCCAACCCAACCCATTCCAGGATTTCGGGATCTGACTCTGCCCCATCCCAGCCTGGATCCTCCCCCAGCCCCATTCCCATCCGGGCCCCGCGGGGTTGGGAAGGTTTTGGGATCCCAGTCCTGGCTCCCATCGAGGGGATTTTTGGGGAATGTGGGGACTTGTGGGGAATGTGGGGATTTGTGGGGAATGTGGGGAATGTGGGGATTTGTGGGGAATTTGGGGATTTTTGAGGAATTTGCTGCCAGCAGGGCTGGAAGGGCTTTGCCCAAAGATCCCTCTGGATCCTTGGGATTGGGAAAAGCTGGAATTCCAACCCCAACGATGAAGCCAGGCTCCAGAGGGAGCAGAATTCCAGAGCCAGGAGGTTCTCCTGGGGGGGAATTCCCACATTTGGGAATCCAAACCAAGGCGGGATTTTTGGCGGAGCGCTCCGAGCCCGGATTGTTTAATCCAACCCTGCTCCTCCACGGAATCCACCCGAGGATAAAACCTCAGGATCCAGGAGAAACTCCAAACATCCCAGCAAGGCTGGAAAGCTCCACCAAGAGCTCAGTCCCGGCAGGAAAAGCTCCCGGAACTCCGGGAATGGCAGCGCTGGATCCCAGCCCCGGCCCAAGGACAATTCCTCATCAGTCCCGCATTGTTCCAGGGGATTTTAATGGAAAAAGAGGGAAATGTGGAGGGGTTTAATCAGCAGTGTGGGCCTGATATGCAAATGAGATGCAGATTGAGATCCTCTCTAATCAGGGCCTTGATTAACGAGTCCCGAGGCTCCTGGGGATGGAATTAGGAATTCCTGCAGTGAGGATGGGCTGCAGGAGCCGAGGGCGCTTTTGGGATATTTTCACACTCCTGTGGGGTTTTTTGGGACAATTTGGCAAAAAAAACCCCAAAACCTGAGCAGGGAGAGGGAAAAATCCCCTCAATCCGGAGTGGGAGAATTTGGGAAACTTTTTGGGAGTGCTGAGGAGCAGCCCGGGATTTTGGGATGTGTCCCTGGTGTGGGATGGGATTTAAGGCCCCTTCCCACCCAAACCATTCCAGGATTCCCTGAGCTGGGTCTGGAGGATGCTCCAGGAGGAAAATCCATTGAATCCATGGAATCTCCGTGTTTTTTCCAAGAGGGAAAGCCCCCGGCTGTGGCTCTGACACCTGGAGAGGTTTTTTTGGGAAGTGAGACCTCACCAAAAGCTCCGGAATCTCTGGGAGAAAGGGGAACCTGGGGAGCACCAAAACCTTGGGATGGATTTGGCCTCGTTCATTCAGGGACCAGCCCAGCACAGCCCCAGAATTCCAGGAAAAGAACTGGGAGAGCCAAATCCCTTGGGAATTTCCTGACCTTAAACCCCACCCAGGGACAATTCCCACTGTCCCAGAAGGCTCCATCCTGGCCTTGGGCACTCCCAGGGATCCAGGGACAGCCACAGCTGCTCTGGGAATTCCAGCCCAGCCCCTCCCCACCCTCATTCTATCCCAAATCCCACTGGAATCTCCCCTTTCCCAGTGGGAGCCATTCCCTGTGTCCTGTCCCTCCAGCCCTTGTCCCCACCCCCTCTCCAGCTCTCCTGGAGCCCCTCCAGGCCCTGGAATGTGCTGGAAGCTGTCCCTGGATCCCTCCCCTCTCCAGGTGAACATTCCCGGCTCTCCCAGTCCGGATCCAGAGGGGCTCCGGGATCCTGGAATCCTGGAATGTTTGGGTTGGGATTTGCCCTGAGCACCCCTCAGTCCCAGGGACACCCCAAAGTCCGAGGGACTGGCCTGGGGGGCCCCTGATTGTCCCGTGCTGGGCACCCCGGAATTCCTGATTTCATTGCGATCTCTGCTCTTTTCCTGGGATAAATCTTTGGTTTTCCCGGGATAAATCCCTTTGGTTTTCCCGGGATAAATCCCTTTGTTTTTCCCGGGATCAATCCCTTTGTTTTTCCCGGGATCAATCCCTTTGTTTTTCCCGGGATCAATCCCTTTGTTTTTCCTGGGATCAATCCCTTCCCGTTCTCCGCAGGCTCCCGGAGGAGTGGTGAACACCCTGTGCGGGTACCGCGCCCTGGACAAGGAGGTGACCTCGGAATTTTGGGGAATTTGCTGCTCCTTCTTTCCCAAATCCCAAAAATCAAACGCTCCCTGCGGGAATTCCCGTTCCCAAGCAAGGCTGGGATGCAGCTGCTCCCAGCTCAATTTGGGGCCTTTTCCCTGGAATTTTGGGGCCCTTTTGGAGCTGAGGGATCCCAGCACCCCCCCAGAACAGGGATTCTCACCTGGGAATTCCCTTAAACCTTCCCAGTGGGAGAGGGGTGGGGGGATCAGCCCAGGATCCGTTCAGGGATCCCCCAAGTGCAGAAATGTAGGAATTCTCACAAAATTCCCTGCAGAAATGTGGGGATTCCCAGCTCAGAGAGGCCCCAGCTGAGGGAATTTGATGCTCCAGGATCTCTCCCAGGTCCCACTCAGGGCCCCAAAAGTTGGGATCCAATCCCAACAACGTTTGCACCTGGGCTCCAAAACTTCCTTTGGAAACGTGAGAACAAAAATCTCCCCTGGGGAGGTGATTTGGGCCAAAACTCCCCGGTCTGGGGTTGTCCCTGACCAGACTCCCGGGAAAGCCGCGGTTCCCGGGAATCCAGCAGGAATTTGGGATCCTCTCTCCGCTCCTCCAGCGCCTGGAGCTGCTCGGCACCATCCACGTCCGGGGCTGCATCCACGCCGTGGGGCTCTGGCTCAAGGACAACTTCCAGGCCACCCTGGCCATCGTCTGCTCCCTGCTGCTGCCTCAGGTACGGGCGGCATCCTCGGGAATCCTCTCCCGGATTCCTGGAATTCCGAGCTGGGAACACCCCCAGGGGTCAGGGATGAGCCCCCAGTTTGGGGCTGTCAGCTCCGTCCCTGACTGGAGGAGCTGATCCGAGGCCTCGGCTCCTTTCCCTGGGCTGGAGGGGGAGAGGAATCCTTTGGGATCCCAATTCCATCCGGGATTTGTGGCTGGGGCAGGAAGTCATCCCTGGCAGGACGGGCTTGGATCCCTCCTGGAATCCAGTCTGGGATCCAATAACGGCCCTGGAAGCAAATCCTGCCCCAGCAAATCCTGCCCCGTTCGTTCTCCCAGCCCTCGGCAAACGGAGAGGGAATGGGACCCTGTCCCAGTCCTGAATTCTGGTCTGGATAAATCCCAATCCCGAATTCTGGTCTGGATAAATCCCAATCCCAAATTCTGGTCTGGATAAATCCCAATCCCGAATTCTGGTCTGGATAAATCCCAATCCCAAATTCTGGTCTGGATAAATCCCAATCTCTAATTCTGGTCTGGATAAATCCCAATCCCAAATTCTGGTCTGGATAAATCCCAATCCCGAATTCTGCTCTGGATAAATCCCAATCGCGAATTCTGTCCTGGATAAATTCCAATCCCAAATTCTGGTCTGGATAAATCCCAGTCCTGAATTCTGTCCTGGATAAATCCCAGTCCTGAATTTTGCTTTTGATAAATCCCACTCCTGAATTCTGCCCTGGATAAACCCCAGCCCTGAATTCTGGCCCAGATAAATCCCAATCCTGTTTTCCACACTGGATAAATCCCAATCCCGAATTCCGCTGTGTCCAGCCCCTCCTCTCCCCTGAGTTATTCCTGACCGAACCGTGTGGATTTGCTGTGGCTTTGGCCTTTTTCTGGATTTATTCCGAGGCCCACGAGCAGAAATCTTCCCTTCTGTTGGGACTGCTGGGGGTGACACTTCCCAGGGGCGGGGTTTGATCCCAACGGGAATCAAAAGATTCCTGGCTTCATTTTTGAAACTCTTCCCGGTTTTCTGCTGGCACCAAATCAGGAAGGGCTTGGATAAAGCAGCAGCTGGGGGGAAATTTGGGATAATTTGTCAGAGCTGGACTTTGGGCTCGCAGATGGTTCAGGTGCAACCCTGAGGCAGGGGAGGCTTTCCTGGCTGTCATTCCCAAACTTTTTGGGAATGTTTCCTTCCAAACGAGCATCGGGCATCTGCAGGAAAGGCAGGAACGGGGGGAGAAAGGGCTGGGACGGGGCTTGGACTGATTTACCCCATCCCGACCCATCGGCGCCGCCCCCCGCGGCCTCATCCATTAACAGCCGGCGGCTAATTGGGAATGCTGGGGAGAAATCCGTGGGAATGCGGGGCCCTGATGGATCCAGAGTGGTGCCATTAATTGGGAAATCTGCGGGAATGAGGGGCCCTGATGGATCCGGAGTGGTGCCGTTAATTGGGAATGCTGGGGAGAAATCTGCGGGAATGCTGATGGATCTGGAGTGGTTCTGTTAATTGGGAAATCCGCGGGAATGCTGATGGATCTGGAGTGGTTCTGTTAATTGGGAAATCCGCGGGAATGCTGATGGATCTCAGCACGAGCTCCTCCCGCAGAGCCGGAGCAGCTCGCGCTCCCCATCTGCTCCTGGATTTCAGCTCTTGGAAGATGGATTGGGTTGGATCCTGCCAGGATTTGGAGGGAATTCAGTGGGAAATGGTGCTGCCAGGAGCTGCCAGGCCTCAGGCAGCTCCATCTCCATGGGGAGAGGATTGGATTGGCCTGGAATTGCAGATCTGTGTGGGAAGGGGTTGGTGTGAGGAGAGGACAGAGCCGGGAATTTTGGGAAGAGCGCAGGGACTGAGCTGGGCCAGCCCTGCCCTTTGTCCCACAGGGAAAACGTCCCCTTGTAGGGATCCAACCTCCCCGGGGGAAAATTCCGGGAGGCCGCAGGGAAGGCTGGAATTCTGATCCATGTCCTTGATTCTGATCCATGTCCTGGGATTCTTATCCATGTCCTGGGATCCTGATCCATGTCCTGGGATTCTGATCCATGTCCTGGATTCTGACCCATGTCCTGGGATTCTGATCCATGTCCTGGATTCTGATCCATGTCCTGGGATTCTGATCCATGTCCTGGATTCTGACCCATGTCCCGGATTCTGATCCATGTCCCGGATTCTGATCCATGTCCTGGGATTCTGATCCATGTCCTGGATTCTGATCCATGTCCCGGATTCTTATCCATGTCCTGGGATCCTGATCCATGTCCTGGGATTCTGATCCATGTCCTGGGATCCTGATCCATGTCCTGGATTCTGACCCATGTCCTGGGATCCTGATCCATGTCCTGGGATTCTGACCCATGTCCTGGGATCCTGATCCATGTCCTGGGATTCTGATCCATGTCCTGGATTCTGATCCATGTCCTGGGATTCTGATCCATGTCCTGGATTCTGACCCATGTCCCGGATTCTGATCCATGTCCCGGATTCTGATCCATGTCCTGGGATTCTGATCCATGTCCTGGATTCTGATCCATATCCTGAGCCCAGCTTTGGGGTTTTTCCCACTTTTCCTCATTATTCCTCTCCCTTGAAGTCAAACTTTGCCCTTGGCTGAGCTCCAGGGCTCCGGGGTTCAGGATCTGAGCTTGGTTCCCATCCCTCATCCCGGCATCCCAGGTTTTCCTTGGATCTGGGGGCAGCACCAGCTCCTGGATCCTGAAAAAATGATCCAAGGAAAGTTCTGGCTGGCTTGGGGCACCCCTGGAGAGTGGGAATTGTTGTGTTCTCTTCCCCCTGGCTCGGGGGTGGGGGACGACCCCACCCGACCTTCCCATCCTGCGGGAAGTGCTGGAATTCCCAGGTTTTCTCCGCTTTTCCCATGTCCAGGTGGGAGCCAGAGGCTTTGTCTCTGGAATTGAGCTCAGGGGAAGCTGATCCTGGCGGGATTCGCTGAGATTGGAGAGTTGGGACAGGGAAAATCCCACCTGGATCCAGCGCTGAGCCTGCAGGAGCCGCTCCCGAGGCTGGGGAGCCGGGGAATCCGGGATCCCCCACACCCGGGAACATCCCGGCCTTTTTTAACGGGAAAGCCCCAATCCCATGGGAGAGGCTGTGTTCATTTCCCCCCTCCAAAGACACAAACCCCACCTCGATCAGCCCCTGGAATTCTCTTTTTCTCCCATTCCCCATCCCAAATTCCCGTGTTCCAGCTCCACGCCCTTCATCCCACCGCACCTTCCCTGTCATTCCCAGGGACCTTTCCCTCCCCAAACCCGCCGTGGCCTCGGGCTGCCTCTGTTTAATCAGGCAGCAGCCCCGGATTTTCCAGCTCATCCATCCTTTCTGTGCCGCCGCCTCCAGCAGGATCCTCCGCGGGGCCGGGGACGTGCCGGGGCTGGAAATGAGGCACAGAAACTCCGCCGTCCTTCTTCCAGAGGCTTTGAGGGAATTGCGGCTCCAGCTCGGTCCTTCCCAGGCCTTTCCAGAGTTTTTTTTTTCTCCTGATGTTATTCCAGAGAATCCTGGAGCGGTTTGGGTTGGGAAGGACCTGAAATCCCATCCAGAGGGACAATTCCCACCATCCTAGGGGGCTCCAGCCCGGCCTTGGACATTCCCAGGGATCCAGGGGCAGCCACAGCTGCTCTGGGAATTCCAGCCCAGCCCCTCCCCACCCTCACTCCTTCCCAAAATCCCACTGGAATCTCCCATTTCCCAGTGGGAGCCATTCCCTGTGTCCTGTCCCTCCAGCCCTTGTCCCCACCCCCTCTCCAGCTCTCCTGGAGCCCCTCCAGGCCCTGGAATGTGCTGAAAGCTCTCCCTGGATCCCTCCCTTCTCCAGGTGAACATTCCCAGCTCTTCCAGCCCAGCTCCAGAGGGGCTCCAGGCCCAGGATCATTCCCTGCCCCTCTCAGCCATAAAACAGAAACAGGAAAACCTCTGCAATCCTTGGTTTTTCCCTTAAAAAAACGTGATTTTTTTCCCATCCCGAAGAAGCAGAAAGTGCCACATCCAGAGGAGAGGAATCCCCAGAAGTCCCTGCCCAGGGCTCCCATCCATCCCGGGGAATTGTTTTTCCCTCTGTCCCATCCATCTCCAGACTCCGCATCCCAGATCCTCTGTGTGGGGGCGGCCGTTCCCTCCCCGGAGCGTCAATCCCGGAGATGGATGACTCCATTCCCTAAAAAAACCATGGAATTTTCCTCAAGCCGGGCATTTTCCAGGCCAGCCTCTTCATCTCCCGGTGACAGGGATGGAAAACGTTCCCTGTGTGAAAGGAATGTTTCCTCGGAAGGTTTATTTGGGATTTGTTTGCTCTCCAACCTCCCCACGGCTCCGGGGGCTCCTGGAGCGGCTGCCGAGCGTTAACAGAGCAGGAAAAGGGAACAAACGGGATTTTTCCATCTGATCTCTCAAAAAATCCCAGTTTAGGGAATGAAAAGTCAAAAATGGAGGGGAAAACTCCCACTTTGGGCTTTGTTAGCTCTGGGAAAGCCTGGAATGGTTCAGCATTCCGGGTTAGCAGGATCCGGCCAGAACTGGGGAATGTTCCCGTATTTCCATGGAAAAGGGGATTTTTGCAGGGAATTTTCCTTGCTGGAGTCAGGCACAGCCCATCCCACATCCATGGACTTCCAGGCCCTTTTCCCATTGGAAAATGAGGTGGAAATGGAAGTTTGAGCCTTTTCCTTCATTGCTTCCCAAACTTCCTGAGCCCCTTTTCCAGAGGAGGAAGAGAGGATCTGTCCAGGGAGGATCTGGGGTGATTCCAGCCCCAATTCCCAGTGGAAAACTGATCCAAAGGGACCAGTGGAGACACCATGAGCAAAGCTGGGCCTTGGGATGGAGCTGAGCCTTGGAATTTTACACGGGAAACAGGAATTTGGTTTAGCGGAATCACGGAATGCTTTGGGTTGGGAGGGACCTTTGGGACCGCCTCATTCCATGGGCAGGAATTCCGAGGAATTCCCATGATTCCCATTGGAAGTTTTATGAATTCCCTCATTGTGCAAAGCTCCCGGGATTCATTTGCCCCCTAGAGGAGCAGCTTTTCCATGGATTTCCACCCCCTGGACACTCAAATCCCGCAGCAAAAAGCCTGGGAAGAGTCGAATTCCAGGCAGGAAGAGCAGGCAGTGCCCTGACTTCTGATCCAACAATTCCCAAGCCATTCTCCCGGCTCCCCATCCCAGGAAAAAATTCCGCTTTCTCATTTCTCCAGCCTTGGCGTTGCTCGTTCTGTTCCCGTTCTCCCCCGCAGCGCCTCTTCCCGAGCTCTGCCGTGCCGTAAAATCCATGGATCCGCCGGCGCGCCGGGAAAACGCGGTGCCCTCGGATATTGGATCATCCATAATTCCTGACAGCCTCCGCCGTTCTCATTAAGCGGGAGAGGGAATTTAGGGCCGGGCTGGGCCGGGAATGGGATCGTAACTCAGCCGGCAGCGACGGCTCCGGGATTCGGGATCCTGATTGATGGCTTTGGGTGGTTTTACTCCCTTCCAGAATTCCCCATTTTCTCTGGGATTGGAGATCCTGACTGAGGGCTTTGGATGGTTTTATTCCTTCCCAAATTCCTCATTTTCTCTGGGATTCAGGATCCTGACTTGTGGCTTTGGATGATTTTATTCCTTCCAGAATTCCCCATTTTCTCTGGGATTCAGGATCCTGACTTGTGGCTTTGGATGATTTTATTCCTTCCCGAATTCCCCATTTTCTTTGGGATTCGGGATCCTGATTTATGGCATTGAGTGATTTTACTCCCTTCCCGAATTCCCCATTTTCTCTGGGATTCGGGATCCTGATTTATGGCTTTGGATGATTTTATTCCCTTCCAGAATTCCCCATTTTCTCTGGGACTCCTCAGCGGGAGGAGCAGGAGGGATCCTACCACAGACCTGGCTCTGTTTCCATGAAACGCGATCACAAATCTTTCCGGGAGGGAAAAATGACAGATTTGCCCAAAACTCCCTCATTTCAAAGGGTTTTTCTGGCTTCACGGGATCGGGAGCGGGATTTTAATTGGGAACGATGACAGCGGAACAATGGGAATGAGGCTGCAGCTCGACACCCGTGGAAATGGGATTGTAAATCTCAGTTTTGAAGGATTTGCCGTTGGGCGGGGCTCGGCGCAATCCCGTTATCCCGGCGTTCCCAACATCCCACACAGGGCGAGGCAGCCGCGCTCCGGAGCTCTGGGATAACGGGAGATTCCCAGAGATTCCCAAAGATCCCCAGAGATTCCCAGACTTCTCCCTTCAGCACCTGCAGTGCTTGTTCCAACCCCAAGGGCAGGAATCCCGAATTCCCAGAGCGGGGAAAGCCCTGGAGCCACGCGCCAGCGCAGGACTGGGATTGATCCCGTTCCCAGGGATCCCAAAAATCCCGGAATCCCTGAGGATCCACGGAGGGACTGGGAAAGTGGGAATGGGGCAGGAGCCAGCTGAAGGCTCCAGGATGGGCTCAGTGCTGGGAGGGAATTCCAGGGATGGGATTTTCTGCTTTTTTCTGGCTTGGTGAGGCTGTTGATCCACAGAAATCCCCTTGGGATCCACTTCCAGGAGGAAAGGAAAGGAAAGGAAAGGAAAGGAAAGGAAAGGAAAGGAAAGGAAAGGAAAGGAAAGGAAAGGAAAGGAAAGGAAAGGAAAGGAAAAGGAAAGGAAAGGAAAGGAAAGGAAAGGAAAGGAAAGGAAAGGAAAGGAAAGGGAAAAGGAAAGGAAAGGAAAGGAAAGGAAAGGAAAGGAAAGAAAGGAAAGGAAAGGAAAGGAAAGGAAAAGGAAAGGAAAGGAAAGGAAAGGAAAGGAAAGGAACTCGGAACTGGAACTGGGAACTGGAACTGGATCTGGGCTGGGAGAGCCGGGAATGTTCACTGGGAGAAGGGAGGGATCCAGGGAGAGCTTTCAGCACATTCCAGGGCCTGAAGTGGCTTCAGGAGAGCTGGAGAGGGGCTGGGGACAAGGGCTGGAGGGACAGGACACAGGGAATGGCTTCCCCACTGGGGAAAGGGGAGATTTGGGTGGGATTTTGGGATGGAGTGAGGGTGGGGAGGGGCTGGGCTGGAATTCCCAGAGCATCTGTGGCTGTCCCTGGATCCCTGGGAATGTCCAAGGCCGGGTTGGAGCCCCCTGGTGGGACTGGATGGGCTTTGGGGTCCCCTTCCAGCCCAAACCCATCCAGGATTCCCATGGGCAGGTTTGGATGGGATTTTGGGAAGAAGCTCCCTCCTTTGAGGGGTGGCGGGAGCTGGGCTGGAATTCCCAGAGGAGCCGTGAGAGCCCCTGATTCCCTGGCAGTGCCCAAGGCCAGGCTGGATCCCCCTGGATCTCGGGAATTGCGGGACCCTTGGTGGGACCAGGGTGCGCTTCGAGCTCCCTCCCACCCCAACCTCACCCAGGCTGAGCCGGGATTTTGGGAGGATTTTGGGAGGATTTTGGGAATGCCCCAATCCCTGGAGTGGGAATTATCCGCTGACCCCTCCGTCCCTTCCCGCAGGTGCTGGGCCTGGCCATGGCCTGGCTCCATTGGCAGCAGCTCAACGAGATCCGCTCCCCGCCTGGATTCCCTGGATTCGCGCCCCTCCCGGAGCCGGGCCGGGCCCCGCTGGATCTGCGCGGCGCCGGCTGGTGCTGGTGCCTGCCCTCCGCGAGGGCGGGCTACGCCCCGGTGAGCCCCGGGAACCCCGAGGAGGAGGAGGAGGAGGAGGAAGGAGGAGGAGGAAGGAGCCGCCTGCTGCAGCAACGTGTGAGGAGGACTCGGAGCTCGCAGCGGAACGTGCGGGAAAATCGGATTTTTCCTCTCCAATCCAGAACTTTCTTTGGGAAAACTGGAAAAAATGGGATTTTTCCTTCTCAGCTCCCATTGGGAAAACTGTAAAAAATGGGATTTTTCTTCTCAGCTCCCATTGGGAAAACTGTAAAAAAATGGGATTTTTCTTCTCAGCTCCCATTGGGAAAAACTGGAAAAAATGGGATTTTTCTTCTCAGCTCCCATTGGGAAAACTGGAAAAAATGGGATTTTTCTTCTCAGCTCCCATTGGGAAAAACTGGAAAAAAATGGATTTTTCCTCTCAGTTTGTGAAGTTTCTATGGGAAGACTGTAAAAAATGCGATTTTTTTTTTCTCAGCTCCTGTTGGGAAAACTGTAAAAAATGGGATTTTTTTTTCTCTCCAGTCTTGACGGTTTTTATTTGGAGAACTGTGGAAAAATGAGGTTTTTCCTCTTGGCTTCCCAAGTTTCTTTGGAACAAACTGTGGGAAAAAAAGGAGATTTTCCTCTCAGCTCCCAAACTTTCTTGGGGAAAAACTGGGAAAAAAACCGTGGGTTTTTTTTTTTTCCTCAGCTCCAGTTGGGAAAACTGTAAAAAAATGGGATTTTCCTTCTCTGTCCTGAAGGTTTTATTTGAAAAACTATGGGGGAAATGGGGTTTTTTTCCTCTCAGCTGTCATTGGGGAAAACGAAAAAAAATGTGTTTTTTCCTCTCAGGTCCAGAGGTTTTTTTATAAAAAACTGTGAAAAATGGGATTTTTCCTCTCAGCTCCTGAAGTTTCTTTGGGGGGAAAACTGTAAAAAATGTGATTTTTTTTTTTTTTTTTTGGCTCTCATTGGGGAAAACTAAAAAAATGGGATTTCCCCTCTCAGATCCTGAAGGTTTTATTTGGAAAACTGTGGGAAAAAAAAGGGTTTTTTCCTCTCAGCTCCTGAACTTTCTTTGGGAAAACCTGGAAAAAATGGGATTTTTCCTCTCGGCTCCCATTGGAAAAACTGTAAAACATGGGATTTTTTCCTCTCAGTTTCCGTAGTTTTCTTTGGGAAAACTGTGAGAAAATGGGATTTTCCCTCTCAGGTCCTGAAGATTTTATTTGGAAAACTGTGGGAAAATGGGGTTTTTTCCTCTTGGGCTCCTGAACTTTCTTTGGGAAAACTGTAAAAACCTGGGAATGCCTGAACTCCTCACTGGGCTGTGAGGGGGGATTTGAGGTTTTTTTTTCCCAATAAATGGAATTTTCCAAGGTCACTTCCACCCTGTCAGGGACAGGAGGTCCTTGTTGGGTTGGGGGCGTTTATTCCCGCCGATTTCCTGGGAAAATCCAGGAATGTTTAAAACCAGGATGGGTTTGTTTGGGATATTTCCTGGGATGGAGGAAATTCCCTCTGCTGGAGCCCGAGCTGGAAGGAGCAGGTGAGGAATTGCCTTTCCCAATGTTTTCATTTTTCAGCCCAATTTTGTTGATCCAGGTGGGAATTCCCTCCCGGATCTCTTGGGATCTGGGAATTAAAAACTGGGGAGGGATTGCTGTGACCCTGGAGCAGAGGAATCACAAAAATAGGAAAATTTATCCAAAGAATGTATGGTTTTATCCCAGAAAATGTGGGGATTTATCCCAAACAATGTTGGGGTTGTATCCCTAAAAAAGTGGGATTTTATCCCAAGCAGTGTAGGGTTTTATCCCAAAGAATGTGGGGTTTTGTCCCCAAAAATGTGGAGTTTTAGCACAGAAAATGTGGGGGTTTATCGCCCAAAATGTGGGATTTTATCCTAAAGAATGTGGGATTTTATCCCAAACAATGTAGGGTTTTATCCCAGAAAATGTGAAGTTTTATCCCCAAAAATATGGGGTTTTATCCCAGAAAATGTTGGGGTTTTATCTCAAAAAATGTGGAGTTTTATCCCAGAAAACCCCACTGGATCCCTGTGCCGAGGCCCCAGGGCCTCATCCATGACCTGGGGATGGCAAAGGTGTCCTGGGAGCTGGAAATGAAATAACAGGAATGGAGACAAAAAGGGAAAGGAAAAGGGAAAATATTAAATTAAAAGGAAAAAGTGAAAGGAAACGGAGACAGAGAAACAAAAAGGAAAAAGGGAAAGAGAAAAACAGGAAATAAAAAAGAGGAAAAGTGAAAGGAAAAGGAAAAAACAAAGGAAAAATCAAAGGAGAAGTAAAAAAGTGAAATGTGAAGGGAAAAGGGAAAAAAGTGGATGGGAAAGGGGAAAAAAAGGGAAAGGAAAAGTTAAAAATGGAAAAGCAAAAGGGATTGGGACAGAAGTGTAAAATTAAAAAAAAAAAAGGGAAAAAAGTAGGAGAAAATGTGAAGGGAAAAGGGGAAAAAAAGAGGGAGAAAAGTGAAAGAAAGAGGCACAAATTCCATTTTTCCCCAGAGCAGGGGAAATCTCGTGGAAATCCCGTGGAAATTCCGTGGCGATTCTCATGGATTGGGAAGTTTGGGAACGGGAGCTCGGCCTGGAGCCCGCGGATTCCCAAAGCCCGCGCGGCTCCCGGGCTCTGTCTCCCTCTCCCGACCATTCCCAGCCTGATCCAAACCAGCCCCGATTCCCAGGCAAACCCCTCTGGATCCGGGATTCTCCCCTTGGAACACCTTCGGGACATTGGAGAACGTTTTGGGCCAAAATCCGGCGGTTTTTGGAGGTGGGAAAGGTAAAAGATGGGAAGTGCAGGGAATTTGGCTTTTTCCTGGGATGAGCTCGGATATTCAGGGAATTATTTCTTTGTGGGCTCCAGGGATTTTCCTTTGCTCCTTTCACCTTCCTCTCTCCAGGAAATTTAATAAAAACTGGGAATTTAATAAAACGTCAAGGGATGCAAGGTGATAAATTCCAATAAATTTCTGTGGATTTGGAGGGGAAAGAGCAAAATTCCGTAATTTTCTCTTGATTTCCAGGACAAAACCTGGATTCCAGTTTCCTGATGGGGATGGGAGCAGATTCTCATCCCGGGATTCATCCTGACATTATTGGGAAAAATGGATTTTCCTTCAGCTTGGGCTCCCAGCTCAGCGATTCCCACGGAGAACAAAATGCCTGGAAAACGGGAAAAGCAGGAAATCCTGAAATCTTTCCTCAGAATCTGACATTACTGGGGTGCTGAGGACATTCCCAAATTCCTGCTGAATGCAGCCGTCCCTGCTCCATAGGGAAGGGAAAATCCAATCCGGGGGAGCCGGGAGGAAAACGGGAGTCAGGATAAAGCTGGGATCCCACCCGGGCCGGGCCATGGGATCATTCCCGAGGGAAAAGCCCCACTCTGGGATGAGCCCAAAGCTCCAAATCCCATTTCCCAATCCCGGTTTTCTCTGGAATGGAGGGCCGGGAGCCGTTGGATGGGGATTGATTGATATTCCTGATAAAAGGCTGGAGGGAGCGGAGGAATCCGGGCGGAAACGGGAGCGGAGTCATGGCCGAGATTCCCAACCCTGAATTCATGGATGTGGAAAGGAAAATGTGGAATTGGGAATAATTCCAGGGGCAATCCTGATCCTAAACCCGCCCAGGCTGGGGGGGGTCTGCCAGGGCTGATCCCGGCTCTCCAGGGGATTTGGGATCATCCCAGTGTGGGCATTTGGGATCATCCAATGGATGGGGTTTGGGATCATCCCACTCAGGGGGTTTGGGATCATCGCACTGAGCAGGATTTGGGATTATCCCATGGATGGGAATTTGGGATCATCCCACTGAGGGGATTTGGGTTCATCACACTGCGCAGGATTTGGGATCATCCCAGTGCTGGGGATTTGGGATCATCCCAGTGCTGGGGATTTGGGATCATCCCATGGATGGGGGATTTGGGATCATCCCATGGATGGGGGATTTGGGATCATCCCAGTGCTGGGGATTTGGGATCATCCCATGGATGGGGATTTGGGGTCATCCCAGTGAGGGATTTGGGGTCATCCCACTGAGGGGAATTTGGGATCATCCCACTGCTGAAAATTCCTACCATTCCCTAAGATCCGGACCCAGAGCACGGAAATCAGAGCAGTTCCCTTCCCAAATCCCTCAACAACAACCCAAAATCCATGGAAAAAAAATCCCCCCACAACCCCAGAAAACCCAAATCCACATCCCGGTGGTCCCACATGGAAAACCCATCCCGGTGCAGGCCGGGTTCCGTGGGCTCCGCGCTCCCTCCTCCTCCCGGGGCGCCCCGTGATCCTCCGCGCCCCCCGCGTCGATCGGCGCTGCCCAAAACCCATCGGAGCCGCAGCCGCCGGCACCGCGGTCGATGGATGTTGGGAAGAGCAGCTCTGACTCCAGGCAATCCCGGCTCTCCCTGATCCCGCTCCGCAGCCCCTTCCCGGACACTTTTTTGGGGAGCTCAAGGTGAGTTTGGAGGGGGAAGGCCTCGTTTTTTTGGGGGGTTTAATGGGAATGGTGGCAGCGCTTTGCTTTCCCTGCCTGGATTTCCATGGAATTGGGGTTGGGTTTTCCAGCGGTTCTGCTCCGGGTTGGTTTTCAGGGATTTCAGGGGGAAAAGCTCCGTGTGGGAAATACCCAACGGAAAAATGGAAAAATCCCAGATTCTCCGAGCCCGGAATCGATCTGGACCTTTCATTTATCTGTGCCTAACAAAGCCTGGCTTTACCCCAGGGGCTCTTTGTGCTTCCCAGCTCACCCAGATTCCCCAAAAAATCCTGGTTTTCCCGATATTATCCCAGCTGGAAGGGTTTGTATCCCAGTCCATCACCCAGGAACCCCGACCTGCCGGAATTTCCTGGGGGTTGTGACCCTTCATCTTTTAAAGGTCATTTTTAGAGTACAAATATTCCTGCCTGAGGCTGGAGGGTGTTTTCCTGCTTTTTCTGCTTTTCCAGTTTCCTAAAATCCTCAGGATTCACCCCAAATCTTTTTGGGAAGCCAAGGCTTGTGGGTGACGTTATCCCTAAAACTCCCCAGTTTGGGTTTTCCCTCCAGAGGAAAGCCCTTAAATTTGTTTGCCCCTGAATGAAATCAATTTCTGCCAAAAGCGTTGGATTGACGGAAAAAATTACAAATCTTGGAAACAGAATTTTAATCTTAACCAGGATGGGGCTGGAGCTAGACTGGGATAATCTGGACTTGAGCTGGACTGGGATAAACTGGGTTTGAGCAGGACTGGGATAAACTGGGTTTGGGCTGGACTGGGATAAACTGGATTTGGGCTGGACTGGGATAAACTGGGTTTGATCTGGACCAGGATAAACTGGACTTGAGCTGGACTGGGATAAACTGGGTTTGATCTGGACCAGGATAAACTGGACTTGAGCTGGACTGGGATAAACTGGATTTGAGCTGGACCGGGATAAACTGGGTTTGAGCTGGACTAGGATAAACTGGGTTTGATCTGGACCGGGATAAACTGGATTTTCTGAAGGGGAAAAGCGTCAGGAATCCATCCCCAGCACAGCCCACCCTGCCAGGCCCAGCAGCTCCCACCATTCCCAGGTTTTTGGCTGGACCTGGGATTTTTCTCCCCGAAATAGATGGAAAATGCGGGAATGCCGCTCGGGATCGCCCTCCAAGTGACTTTGGGTGGCATCGACCGGCGGCCGGGAATAGAAACAGCCATGCCCGGGCAGCCGAGTGTGAAAGGCAATCACTGGAGGTCAGCTAATTAGGGAGCCGTTAATTAATTAATAATCAACATCCCTGGCAAAAGGCCAGAAAAATCCCACCGGAATCAAACAAGGAAACAGCTGGAAGTGGAAAGGAAATGTGGGATCAGGGATGGGGAAAGGAAAATTTGCACTGGAAAATCCCTTAGTGATGTGCTGGGTCACCCCGGAATAACGGGGGGCTCTGGAATTCCAGGAAATTCCAGGGAAATGTGGGATTTGGGATGGGGAAAGGAAAATCTGTGCTGGGAAATCCCTTGGAATGTGTGAGGCCACCCCAGAATAATGGGGGGATCTGGGATTCCTGGAAATTTGTGTCGGGAATTCTGCCAGGCTCTGGAATTCCGGGTGATTCCTGTCTGGAAATTGTGCCGGGCTCTGGAATTCCTCGCAATTTGTGTGCGAAATTGTGCCGGGAAATTTCTGGAATGTTCTCCTACACTTCATGGACCCCCTGAGCAGCAGGAATTGGAGGCCGGGGATGGAATCCTGGGGAAATCCAGCTGGAATTTCGGGAATATGGGGAGAGGAGAGCAGGGGTGGCACAGGACAGGACAGGGATGGCACAGGCGGTGCTGGAGCGTCCCCGCTGATCCCAGGGAAGCTCCCGCCTCTCCCACCAGGAATTCCACTGGGATATTCCTGGGTGAAGGATTCCACAGCAGGGAGTCCTGTCAGGTGTGCAGAGAGCTTCCTCCCCTCCCAGATCCCATAAAAATCCCCAATCCTACTCAAATCCCATTCCCAATCCTTCCCCAGCTCCCCCAGAGCAGCGGGACCATGCTGGAGGACGAGGATGGGATGAGCGAGCGCGGCCTCGGCGGCTCCCGGAGGAGATTCGAGGATGAGGAAGGTGAGTGAAATCCTGGGAATGTCCCAGAGTGGAAACTCGAGGATGAGGAAGGTGAGTGAAATCCTGGGAATGTCCCAGAGTGGAAATTCGAGGATGAGGAAGGTGAGTGAAATCCTGGGAATGTCCCAGAGTGGAAATTCGAGGATGAGGAAGGTGAGTGAAATCCTGGGAATGTCTCAGATGGCAGTGGGCTCTCCGTGCCTGTGGATCCATCCAAGCTCCTGGTAAATCCCTGGAAAAGGCTCCTGGGAGTGCTTTAGGCCTGGTGGGAGGAGGGAAAACTCCTCCCTGCCTTTTTTTATCTGGAAAAGGGGATTTTTTATTCCAACTGTCGATCCACACACATCATTTCCACCAGGAATTTTTCTCCCTCTGACGTGATCTTTTCCCCCTGCAATTCCCGCCCCGCCCACACCATTTTCTCCCTGAAATCCGAATTTTGGGTTTATTTGAACCGGGATCCCAGGCTCTCTCTCCCCTGGTAATTCCCAGATTACCACTCCATCTACATCGGCGTGCCGGTGCCGCGCGGGTTCCGCAGGAAGCGGCGCCGCCGGAGGTCGCCGGGCTCCAGCCGGGACCGGAGCGAGAGCGAGCGGCACTTCGGGCACCGCGAGCACTCGGACACCGACGACGGCGGCCAGGGCTGGCCCGAGAGCGGCAACGACAACGCCAGCAGGACCAGTGAGTTCCCAAAAAAACAGACCGGGAAGGGCTGTGGAGCACCCCGGGGGCCTCGGGTGAGGTTGGAATCAGCTCAACCCGTTGAGTCTCCGATTCGTTGAGCGCGTGGTTGGTGCTGCTTCTCCCGACCATTCCCGGGTTTGTTTTCCCCTTTGGAATGGGATTGGGTGGGGTTTTCCTGCTGGAATTGAGGTTCCAGAAAACTTGTGGGCCTCACACCTTGTTCCCGATGGGTTTTTCCCGTTTAAGTGGGATTTGGATGGGGTTTTCCTTCTGGAATTTGGGTTCCAGACAAGCTTCAGGCATCACACCCTGTTCCTGATGGGTTTCCCCATTTAAATGAGATTTGGATGGGGTTTTCCTGCTGGAATTGAGGTTCCAGAAAACTTGTGGGCCTCACACCTTGTTCCTGATGGATTTTTCCATTGAAATGGGATTGGGATGGGTTTGGATGGGGTTTTCCTGCTGGAATTGGTGTTCAAAAATCTTCCAGGAATCACACCTTGTTCCCGATGGGTTTGTCCCATTTAAATGAGATTTGGATGGGTTTTCCTGCTGGAATTGTTGTTCAAAAAAGCTTCCGGGAATCACACCTTATTTCCAACGGGGTTTTCCATTTAAATAGGATTGGATGGGATTTTCCTGCTGGAATTGGGGTTCCAGACCAGCTCTGGCCATCACACCTTGTTCCTGATGGCTTTTTCCCATTGGAATGGGATTGGATGGGGTTTTCCTGCTGGAATTTGGGTTCCACAAAACTTCTGGGAATAACATCTTGTTCCCAACAGGTTTTTTCCTATTTAAATGGGATTTGGATTGGGTTTTCCCTCTGGAATTGAGGTTCCAGACCAGCTCTGGGAGTCACACCTTGTTCCTGATGGCTTTTTCCCGTTTAAATGGAATTGGGGTGGGTTTGGAGGGGTTTTCCTGCTGGAGTTCAGGATCCAGACAACTTTCGGGAATCACGCCTTGTTCCCGACGGGTTTTGCCGCTCCGGGGAAATCTCCTTAGGGAAGATTAACATTTCGCTCGGGAAAGCGGCTGCCGAGCCCCTCCATGGGCTGGGATTTTTCCAGCCCCCCCGCTGGAAATTTGCATTCGGGTTCAGGCCCAGCGGGGCGGGCGGGGGCTCAGCTCCGCTTTTCCCTCCGGGAGCCGAAGTTTTCCAGGGTTTTTTTTTGCACGGGAAGAGGTTTTTTATTTGCTGGTGGCTCCTTCGTGCCCCCGGAGGAGGCGGGAGCGGGAGCACGACCTCTTCTTTTCCCTCTTTTCCCCTTCTTTTCCCTCTTTTCCCCTTCTTTTCCCTCTTTTCCCCTTCTTTTCCCTCTTTTCCCCTTCTTTTCCCTCTTTTCCCCTTCTTTCCCCCTTCTTTTCCCTGTTTTTTTCCCCCTTTCTCTCCTTTTCCCTACTTTCCCCTATTTTTCCCTTTCCCCCCCTCCTTTTCCCTCCCTTTCCCTCTTTTCCCTCCTTTTCCTTCTTTTTCCCTATTTTTCCCTCCGTTTCCCTCCTTTTCCCTCCTTCCCACAGGCACCAAATGCCACTCGGAGATAACTCTTGGGCTGCTTTGGGGGTTTGGACAGAAAAATTCATTTAATGGAGGAAAAAACCCACCCCAAACCCCCTCAGCCCCACAAAATGCCAGGAAATCTCCCTCATTCCACTGCTTTTTTTTTTTTTTTTTTCCCTGAAAAATAAACCCCTGATTTCGGAGGGGCCTCTCCCACCCCGCTGCCAGCGGGAAAGAAAAATCCCACGGAGAGCGACCCCAGATCTTGGATTTTTGCGCTTCTCCTCCCGCTTCCCGCTGCTTTTCCGAGTGCATCCCGGCGATTTGGTAACTTCCCGTCATGGGAGCCAAAGGAGAGGAAAGGTTTTTATTCCCGGTAATCTGCTCCCTAAGCCGCGGGAGTTTAGCGAGCCGCAGTGGATAAAGGATAAAGGAACTCCGGAGCTTTGGCGTTTTTTGGGATCGCGCAGCGAAGGTTTGGGGTTAAGCCGGGGAGAAATGGGGGAAGAAATGGAAACAACTCCAGGTAGGGTTTGGGGTTGGATTTTTTTTTTTTCCCGGCGCTCCGTGGTGGCCGCGGTGGGAGGGGGAAAAGCTCCGTGGGTTTTTTTTTTTTCCCTATTTTTCTCTCATAAAAGCAACTTGGGAGCTTCCAGATGAGCTCTGGGCACGGGGATCCAAAGCTCATCCCCAAAATAAACAGGGGAGCTCCCGGCTCCCGCCGCTCCTCGGTGGAAATGTTGATTTTTGAAAGGGTTGGAAATGTCTCAAACCTGGGGGTTTCTGAGCAGGGAAGGAGCGTTGAATCCCGTGGGATGTGCATCCCGGGTCTCCTGGGATTTGGGGAGGTGGGGACTCGTCTGAGGCAGGAAAATCCAGGGAAAAGCTGTGCAGAATCCACGGCAGCCCCTGGATAACGCTGGACCTTAAACCAGGCTCAGTCCTGGCCGGAGCGCGGAGCCCCGGCAGTGCCACATTCCCTCATTCCCAAATTTTATCCCGTTTTATTCCCTCTACCCAAAGCCAGAGCAGGAATTTCGGCTTGGAAAAGGATCCCGAGACGAGGTTTTGTTGCTGGGTCAGGGTTGGGATGTGAAGGGGCGGCTGCACCTCGGATAAAGGAGATTTAAATCATTCCTGTCCTGCTTCCTGTGGAAATGATCCTAAATATTCCCTGGGAATCCACAGCGGGAAATCCCAGAGTTTTCCCCATCCTAAAATCTGGTTCAGGGAGATCTGGATCCCCCTCAAGGAGCGGGGGCTGATTTTGGGGTGGTTTGCGGGGTTTGGCCTCTTCCCCATCACTTTCCCCCTGTCCAACAAACACCTGCGGCTTCCCGGGATTTTCCGAGCTGGATCGAATTCCCAGGAATTAAAACCCCAAAGCAGGGAGAGCCGGGTGCCCTCCCGGGCGTGAAAGGGTTCTCCAGGTGAACAAATCCCAGGAATTTTGGCTGCCTGGCCGAGCCCCGGCGGGGTTGGTTGAGCACCGTGGGCAGCGAGGGAAACACAAGCTGGGAGCTGGAAGTTGGATTTATTCCCTAAAATCTGGGAGGATAAGGAAGAGAAGCTAAAAAAGCTCTTCCTGTGCAAGATTTCCTTCGGGTTTGGGGGTTTCAGGGGTGACACAGCCCCGAGACCCCAAAATGAGGCCCTGGGAGAGGCTGAGGGAGGAAGGATCCATTTTAAACCTCCAAAGAGGGAATTTGGGCAGAGCCGGGAGCAGCAACCCCAAAATTGAGGACAAGAATCCCAATTTTTTTTCTGCCACAGATCCCACCCAGGACAGAGATCTCCAGCAAAATCCCAAATTTTTTTGTTTGTTTAGCTCATCAAATTTGGGGTTGTTTTGGGAATTTCAGGCTTGGTGGGGGATTGACCAGGATTTCACCCATTTCATCCCTTTTCCGAGAACAACCGCCGGGCTTAGGGAGCCTGAAACCCTCCAGGCACGGAGCCCGGCTCCAGAATTCCCGGGAATATTAATAATCATAAAAAGGGATTCATGGGAATGGCGGCAGGGCTGGACTGTGGGGCTTTGGGCTCGGCTTAGAGGGGCTTAAGTGGTTTAAGTAGGCTCAGCCTAAAGGGACATCCTCTTCTTTTCGAGCCTGGGCTCGTCTGCTTCGTGCAGGGAAAGGGGCAAAATTCCCATTTCCCACTCCATTTGTCCAATTTAATTCCCTGATTTTTGAGGAGCTGCATTACCCAACTTTGTTATTCCCAGCTTGGAGAAAAGGAGGATTTTCCAAAAAAAAAAATCACATTTTCCAAGCCTGGACCATTCCTGCTGTGTTGGGAGGTGCAGGATTGTGTTCCAAATACACCATTTCCATGGACAAGTTGCAATATTCCCATTTTTCCCTCCATTTATCCACAGTAATTGAATTCCCTGATTTTTAAGTGCTGCATTACCCAACTTTATTATTCTCAGCTTGGAGAAAAGGAGGATTTTCCAAAAAACATTTCACATTTTTCAAGCCTGGATCATTCCTGCTGAATTAGGAAATACAGGATTTAACTCCGAACACCCCTTTTCCATGGATTTCAGGTGGATTTTCACCCCTTCCTTGGCGCATCCAGGGCTCATCCCCATCCCTGCCACACCCAGGGCTTGGATTTCTCCCCAAATCCACCAAAACTGGGAAGTTTTGCTGGAAAAATCCCCGAGGATGGAGAGGGTTAAGAGCAAATCCAACTTTTTTTTCTTTCCTGGGAGTTCGTCACCCTCCCCTGGGCACCGGGAATGTGCTGGGATGGAAAAGCCTTTTCCCACCTGGCAGGAGCTCCGAGGGTGCCGTGATCCCAGTCCCATTCCCAGGTTGCTCCACAGGGAGCAGGGGGCCATAAATGCCCCTTCCCAGTTGTTGGCAGGGAAAAAAATGGAATTTTTCCTGCAGGAATGATGGATTTGTGTCATTCCCCGCTTCCCCTCAGGAATACAGTGGGAAAAGTGGGAAATCCCAACGTGCTGTGGTGGAAGGGTGGGGAGCGGATGGAGCCTGGAAAAAAGGGATCTGTGGGAGGGAAAATGTGGGATGGCCCTGGAAACGGGGCACAGGAAACTCCTGGAAAGGGGAATGTGATGGGAATCGGTTCCTGGATCTTCATCCCACTCCTCCTTTCCCCAGCATCCCGCACCTCTTCCCACAGGGAATTCGGGATGGGATCATTTGGATTTCCCTCATTCCTCCTCCTCAAAACATTTTTCTCCAATTTCCCTCTGTTTTTATCCCTTTTCTGTGACCCCAAACCACCCCCGGGGCCTTTCCCTGTGGGAACGGAGCGGGATCTCCCTGTTTTCCATGGAATTAACTCCTTTCCTCCCTGGCAGTGTCCCCGGCCGCCGAACGGCTCCGCTACATCCTGGGGGAGGACGACGAGCCCCCCAACCCCACGCTGTTCACGGAGATGGACACCCTGCAGCACGACGGCGACGAGATGGAGTGGAAGGAATCCGCCAGGTCAGCCGGGATCTGGGAATGTGTGGCGGGAAAAATCCATCCCAAAATATCCCCGTGGGGAATCGGGATCGGGGAACAGGCATCGGTTTTAGCGGTGTTAAAAAAAAGGACGTTCCTGAATGTGGGAAATGTTGGGAAAACGGGATTTTGGAGGAGGAAAGGAAATGGAATATCAGGGAATGAGCACTGGGAAAAAAGGACCTTCCTGAATCAGAGAAATGGTGGGAAAATGGGATTTTGGAGGGGAAATGGAAATGGAATATCGGGGAACCAGTGTCAGTTTTAATGATGTTACAAAAGGACATTCCCGAATCAGGGAAATGTTGGGAAAATGGGATTTTAGGGGGATGTGCACCCCAGCTGCATCCCGGGGATGAGCCAGAAGATTTCCCAGCTTATCCCAATTTTCCTGGAATTGGATCAATCGCAGAGCTGGAGCTTTTCCCCCTTGCAGTCACCTGAGCCCTGCAGGAAAGGCTGGGAGGGTGAAAAAAACGGGATAAGGTGCCAGGAGACTGGAGAATTCCAGCCAGGAAATGGGAATAGAAAACATTTTCCCAGGTTTTTTTCCCCCTCCACACTTTTTCCAGCCAGGCCAAGAGTGAAACTTTTCCCATCCCTGATCCATTTAAAAGAAAAAACCCACCTGCCCCAGCCTTAATAAAATTATCAAAGGAGCTGCAAGTGGAATTTGCTTCATTGAACCGGAATCTTTTCCACGGGAAGATCCCAAATCCAAGCGGGATTTTCCCTTCCCGACCTCAGCTGTGCAAGGACCAGCGGGGTTGGGGTTTTTGGGAAGGGGGTCCGGGTGTTATCCCAAACCCTTCCCAGTTTGGGTGCGGAATTCCGACCCCAGGGATTGGGATAGATCGGGGTCAGGCCCTGTGGATGCCCATCCCAAATTTTGGGTTGGTTTTCCCATCAGCCAAAATTTGGGAAGCTCCTCAGGTTCCCCCTGATTCCACCCCTGCTCCGACTCCGCAGTGCCTGGATTCTGTTGGCAAAATCTTTTATTTTCCATAAATCCAGGTTTATTTCTGCCTTCTCACTCCCTGAAAAGCTTGGAAGTCAAAAAACTCCCCGTTTGCATTGGGGTTTTTATCAGGGAGGGCTGGAGGTGGAAATTTCCAGATTTCTCCTGATTTTCCATGTCCCAGTTCCCGCTCTTTGGCCGGGCTGAGCCTCTTTATCCTCAGGGGAGCAGCTCCACCTGTGCCTAAACCCACAATAAATGAGGAAAAAATGGGATTTTTTTCCTAGGATCACAGAGGTTTTCCAAGTCCCAGTTCCAGCTCTCCAGCCAGGTTGGAGAGCATTGGAATTTTTATCAGGGAGGGCTGGAGGTGGAAATTTCCAGATTTCTCCTGATTTTCCACATCCCAATTCCCGCTCTCTGGCCAGGTTGGGACTCTTTATCCTCAGGGGAGCAGCTCCATGGCACGAGCACCTAAATCCACAATAAAAGGGGAACAGAGCTGGGAATTTGGGCTGCTGGGAGCAGCAGGCGGGTGGGAATTGGCCGTGACCTCGGCGGGAGGATCCCGGGACGCCGACGCCGGGGCAAAGGCGCCGCTGGATCCGTGCCTCGAATCCCACAGCCCGGCCCGAGCTCCCTAATGACCCAAATTCTCGGAAAAACGAGGCAGAAAGGAGAGGAAAAGCGGCCTAATCGGCTTTGGGAGAGCGACGCTTGGCGGGAGCGGCCGCGGGAAGCTTGAATTCCATCCCAGGGGAAGCCGGAGGGTTGGGGAAAGGGATTCTCCGGAGAAATCGGGGAAGGGGGTGTGGGACGGGCGCCAGGGCCGAGTGTCCTGTCCTGGGGGGTGCTGGGGCTCTGCCGGAGCATTCCTGGTGCTCCTGGATGATATTTTGGGAGTTTTTCAGCGGGGGCACCTGAGATTTTCTCTTTGCAGCAGCTGATCCTGTCCTGGCCTTTCCCCATCCTTCCCCCTCGGCGTTCCGGGGCCGTCAGCTGTTCCCAAAATCCCTTCTCCTCCTCTGTCCTTCCCTCCTGGGGCTGCAGGAGCCCGGATCCCCATGGTGCCCGCTCAGATGGGTCAGGTTGAACTCCAGGAAGGAAAATCCATGGAAGAAAAGCAGATTTTCCCCCCAAAACCAAGAGCTGCCCTCCCAGGAGTGCGAGCCCTATTCCCAGGAATTTGGGAGGAATCACCCACCCCATTCCGGAAGTTTCTCTGGAGTTTTTGTTGTAAAATCAAGGAAGGGAAGGGCTGAATTCCGAGGGTTTGCAAATCCTCCCATCTCCCACAGCGGGGATGGAGTGCCCAGGGCAGGGTCTGAGCATTCCTGAGGGATTGGGACATTGGGAATGCTCTGGGATCTGCCCTCCCGCAGGCTGCTCCAGGCAGGAGCGGATCCAGGCTCACTCCATGGGAAAGGCTCCCAAACCCCACAGGAGCAATTTGAAGAGGGGGAAATCCTTGGTTTTGCATTTCCCGGTGGGATTGGGAGTTTTTCCTCCACTCCACTATTCCCAAACCCCACAGGAGCAATTTGAGGGCGGGGAAATCCACAGAGCTGGGTTTCCTGTTGGGATTGGGAGTTTTCCCTGCCCTCTGCAATCCTGGAAGCAGCACTTTTGGGAATGACTCCACCAGATCCTCCCTTCCCACCCCAGAGAACCAGCGGGAATTCCGTGAGACGGGTTCATCCAGGATTTCCAAGCAGGGAGACTCCCCAGGAAAAGCCATTCCCACACCCTCACCCCATCCCGGGCCCGTCCCGCTCTCCCTGCAGGTGGATCAAGTTCGAGGAGAAGGTGGAAGAGGGCGGCGAGCGCTGGAGCAAGCCCCACGTGTCCACGCTGTCCCTGCACAGCCTCTTCGAGCTGCGCACGTGTCTCCAGACGGGCACCGTGCTCCTGGACCTGGATGGGTACTCCCTGCCCCAGATCATTGGTAGGAGCCCGTCGGGTTTTATCTTCTCCCAGGGTTGGGATTAAATGCTCCAGACGGTGTTTCTTGTTTGGACTGGGATGTTTATTAATCCTTATCTTCGTTACAGTCTCACAAGCCATGAGTGCTACAGCACTTCTGGCTCACAAACTGAAAATGGAGTCGTATCTCTTTCTACAAGACTTTTTAAGAACAAACTGTCCAATTAAGAAATGACACCTCAATTATTTTTATTTCTAACTCAATAACCAAACACCCGTGGCCCGCAGTGCAGATTTTTCTACCCAATTACAAAATATCACCCAGACCCATGGAGAAGAAGGTGAAAAAGAAGGACTGGCCTCACCCTAAATCCTCCATCTTACTTTAGATATATTTATTACTATATTCTAAAACCTTTAAGTTTTCACCCTGTGCTATCACACACTTCTATCCAAACTGCACACCCACAGTCCCAGCGCTGTCACTCAATTTTGGGAGCCTGTTCCACGGCCTCAGGTCAATGCAGAGTTTGCTTGGGGGTCAGCACAGAAAGTTTGGAATTCTCAGTTCCAACAGGAGCCCCGTGCCCTGAAATGCTGGGAATGGATTTAAACCCTTTTTTTTTGCTCCATGTTCCGAGATTATCTGGGAATGAGCAAAGGAAGGAGTTGGGAGCCCTCGGCTGCTTCCAGGAATTGTTGTGTTGGGATTTTGGGGGGGATCTGGGGGTCACTGCCTGAAGCAGCAGATTTTGGGGAGGTTTTGGGGGTCACCCCTGGGTCACCGTGGCTGGGTGCTTGCGGATGATGTCATCGAGGGGCAGATCGAGGACAGGACATTTTGGGGAGGTTTTGGGGGTCACCCCTGGGTCACCACGGCCACGTGTTTCAGATGATGCCATCGAGGACGGGCTGCTCAAGGAGCAGATTTTGGAGGTTCTGGGGGTCATCATGGGTGGGTGTGGCAGACAATGTCATCGAGGAGCAGATCGAGGATGTGACATTTTGGGGGTTCTGGGGGTCAGTGCTGAAGGACCAGCAGGTTTTGGATTGTTCTTGGGGTCACTGCTGAAGGACCAGCAGATTTTGGGGGTTCTGGGGGTCACTGCTGAAGGAGCAGCAGGTTTTGGGGGTGTTATAGGGGTCAGTGCTGAAGGAGTGGCAGATTTTGGGAGTTTTGGGGTTCACTGCTGAAGGGGAAGCAGGTTTTGGGGGTTCTGGGGGTCAGTGCTGAAGGACCAGAAGATTTTGGGGTTTTGGGGGGTCAGTACTGAAGGACCAGCAGATTTTGGGGGTTTTAGTAGTCACTGCTGAAGGAGCAGCAGATTTTGGGGGTTTTGGGGGTCACTGCTGAAGGACCAGCAGATTTTAGGGGTACTGGGGGTCACTGCTGAAGGACCAGCAGATTTTGGGGGCTTTGGGGGTCACTGCTGAAGGACCAGCAGGTTTTAGGGGTTCTGGGGGTCACTGCTGAAGGGGCAGCAGGTTTTGGGGTGTTCCGGGGGTCACCCCTGGGTCCCCACGGTTGCAGACGATGTCATCGAGAAGCAGATCGAGGACGGGCTGCTGAAGCCGGAGCTGCGGGAGAAGCTCAGCTACGTCCTGCTGCGCAAGCACCGCCACCAGACCAAGAAGCCGATCCACCGCTCGCTGGCCGACATCGGCAAGTCCGTGTCCTCCAACACGGGTGAGCCCCGGGGCCCAGCCCGCGCCCGGTGCCACCCTGGGGCGCTGGGGAGGGACAGCTCGGGAGAGGGAAGGAGGGACCCAGGGGGTTGGGACACCCGAGCCGTGAGTGTTGGGAGGGACCCCGGAATTGGCTCTGGGGGGTTTGGGGGTGAGGGGAGCTGGGAGCCAAGGGGGTGTTTGGGACACGGATGAGGCTGTGACAGGGACAGCACTGAGTGAGAGGATGGGGGCATGGGAGGGACAAGGTCACCGTTGGGTGACGTCGTTGTGTGACGATGTTGTGTGATGACGTCATTGTGTTGTGACATAATTGTGTGGTGATGTGATTGTACGATGATGTCATTGTGCTATGACATCATTGTGTGATAACATCGCTGTATGATGACATCATTTTGTGATGACATCATTGTGTGGTGACAATGCTGTTCTATTATGACATCACCATGTGAGGATAATGGCGCTGTGATGAGATCATGGTGGGGACAGTGTCACTGTGTGAGGACACAGTCACTGTGTGATGACATCATCATGGGGGACAATGTCACTGTGTGAGGACACAGTCACTGTGTGATGACATCATCATGGGGGACAATGTCACTGTGTGAGGACACAGTCGCTGTGTGATGACATCATCATGGGGGACAATGTCACTGCGTGGGGACATAGTCGCTGTGTGATGACATCATCATGGGGGACAGTGTCACTGTGTGGGGACACTGGCAGTGTGATGATGTCACCATGAGGATCATGGCTCTGTGTGATGGCAGTGGCACTGTGCAATGATGTCACAGTGGGGACAATGGCACCATGGCACCACATCACTGTGGGGACAATGGCACTGTGTGATGACATCACACTGGGGACAATGGCACTGTGTGATGACATCACACTGAGGACAATGGCACTGTGTGATGACATCACCACGGGGGCAGTGGCGCTGTGTGATGACATCACCACGGGGGCAGTGGCACTGTGTCATCACAATGTCACTGTGTGATGGTGTCACCATGGGGTCAATGTGACTGTGTGGGGTCAATGGCACTGTGTGATGACATCATCATAAGGACAATGTCACTATGTGATGACATCACACTGGGGACAATGGTGCTGTGTGATGACAATGACACCTGTGATGATGTCACCATGGGGACAAGGTCACTGTGCAGTGACATCACCATGGATCAATGGCCCCGTGTGATGACAGCATCACTCTGTGATGATGTCACCATGGGGACAATGGCACCACATGAGGATGTCACTGTCTGATGATGTCATAATGAGAGGTCAATGTCACTGTGTGATGACATCACAGCGGGGACAATCACACATCAATGTCTCATGATAACGTCACTGTGTGATGATGTCACAGTGGGGACAATGGCACCATCTGATGACATCACGGTGGGGACAATGGCGCTGTGTGATGATAAGGTCACTGTGTGATGACATCACACAAGGACAATGGCGCAGTGTGTGGTCAATGTCACTGTGTGGGGTCATTGACACCATGTGACAATGTCACAGTGGGGACAATGTTGCTGTGTGATGACATCACTGTGGGGACAATGGCACTGTGTAATGATAACGTCCCCGTGTGATGACATCACGCGAGGACAATGTCACTGTGTGGGGTCACTGTCATTGTGTGATGACATCACTGTGGGGACAATGGCACTGTGTGATGATAACGTCCCCGTGTGATGACATCATGCGAGGACAATGGCGCAGTGTGGGGTCAATGTCACTGTGTGACAATATCACAGTGGGGACAATGTCGCTTTATGATGACATCACTGCGGGGACAATGTCACTGTGTGATGACAACGCCCTGTGTGACATCACGCGAGGACAATGGCGCAGTGTGGGGTCAATGTCACTGTGTGATGACATCACTGTGGGGACAATGGCACTGTGTGATGACAACGCCCTGTGTGACATCACGCGAGGACAATGGCGCAGTGTGGGGACCGTGGCTTGGCGCTGGGGTTTCCTGGCGCGGCCGCCACAGACAAATCCGGTCTGCTCCCGGCTGATCCCGCCTTTTCCCAGCCCTTACAAAAGGGGATTTGGTTCTCTTCCCAATTATTCCCCCGGGTTTAGCGGGAGGTCACTCGGTGGAGCCTGGGATTTGCCGGGCTCCGGCTGCTCCGGGGTCAGCAGCTCCTGGAGGGACCATCGGTGACCAACATTCCCATTCCCGTGTCCGGGACCGGATACCTGAGCCAGGATTTGCCCGGAATCCACCAAAACTGAGCCTGGCTTGGGAATGTTTGGTTTAGTCCCTAAAAATGGAATGGAGGGGATGGAATCGCCCCGGGTTCCCAAAGAGGGACATTCCAAAGGGGAAATGGTGGGGAAAGGGGGGCCTCTCCCGTTTCTTGTGCCAATGGCAGCTCCATGGTGGATATAGAGATAAATCCTGACGGAACAGGAATTCCCAGCACTGGAATTCCTGCCAGCGGGAATTTCGTTGCAGGTTTGATTTGGTTTAATGATAAAAAACTGGGGAGGGATTCCGTGGTGGCAGCTGGGGCCTTGCAGAGACGCGGAGCAGCTCGGCAAAAATGGCCCAGAGGGTTTTCCAAAAGGAATTTTGGGAATTTAGGAGGTTTCCCTAGAAAATGTTGGGCTTAAGACAGAAAATACGTGAGGAAAAAGGAAATGTTTAGAGCGAAGTAATTCAGCTCCAATCTCTGAGATGAAAAATGGGATTTGTCACTCGTTTAGGGAGGAGAAACGTGGAGCTTGGTGCAGGAAAATGGGAATATTTTGGAGTGTGGAGTCCAGGGAAGATCCCAAGTGTGGGTTTCTCTGGAGAATTACGGGATTAAAAACCCAAATCAAGTGTTGGGTCTTCCCAAAGGACAGAAAAGGCACCGACGGCCCCGAAGGGAGCGCTGGGGTGGGGCAGGGGCTCCTGTGTGGGGCAGGAGGGTTTGGGGTGGGACACTTGAATCAACATCCCCTCATTGCCAACGGGAATGTTCCCATGGCTGGGATAAGAGCACGGCAGGGAAAAGCAAATTTCTGGTGTCTCCTGTGCTGGGCAGCTGAGATTTCTTGGCCTGTCCCCCGTGATCCCTACAGGATCCTGCCCCCACATTCCCAATGGGATCCTGGCCCCACATTCCCAATGGGATCCTGCCCCTGGTGATCCCTACAGGATCCTGCCCCGACATTCCCAATGGGATCCTGCCCTGACATTCCCAATGGGATCCTGCCCCCACATTCCCAATGGGATCCTGCCCCGACATTCCCAATGGGATCCTGCCCCTGGTGATCCCTACAGGATCCTGCCCCCACATTCCCAATGGGATCCTGCCCCCACATTCCCCATGGGATCCTGCCCCTGGTGATCCCTACAGGATCCTGCCCCCACATTCCCAATGGGATCCTGCCCCGACATTCCCAATGGGATCCTGCCCCGACATTCCCAATGGGATCCTGCCCCTGGTGATCCCTACAGGATCCTGCCCTGACATTCCCAATGGGATCCTGCCCCCATATTCCCAATGGGATCCTGCCCCCACATTCCCAGGGGATCCTGCCCCGACATTCCCAGTGGGATCCTGCCCTGACATTCCCAATGGGATCCTGTTCTTGATGTTCCCCAAGGGAACCTTCTCCCGATGTTGCCCATGAGATCCAACTCCTGACATTCCCAACAGGATCCTGCCCCCACATTCCCAATGGGATCTTGCCCTTGACATTCCCCATGGGATCTTGCCCTACTATTCCCAACGGGATCCTGCCCTGAAGTTCTCCAGGGATCCTGCCCCCACATTCCCCACAGGATCCTGCCCTGGTGTTCCCAATGGGATCCTGCCCCCACATTCCCAATGGGATCCTCCCCTGACATCCCCACAGGATCCTGCCCTCACATTCCCAATGGGATCATGCCCCCACATTCCCCACAGGATCCTGCCCTCACATTCCCAATGGGATCTCACCCCCACATTCCCAATGGGATCTCATCCTCACATTCCCAGGGGATCCTGCCCCCACATTCCCATGGGATCCTGGCCTCACATTCCCCAGGGGATCCTGTCCCCACATTCCCAGGGGATCCTGGCCTCACATTCCCCAGGGGATCCTGTCCCCACATTCCCAGGGGATCCTGGCCTCACATTCCCCAGGGGATCCTGTCCCCACATTCCCAGGGGATCCTGGCCCCACATTCCCAATGGGATCCTGCCCCCACATTCCCAGGGGATCCTGGCCCCACATTCCCAATGGGATCCTGTCCCCACATTCCCCACGGGATCCTGCCCCCACATTCCCAATGGGATCCTGCCCCCACATTCCCAATGGGATCCTGCCCCCACATTCCCAATGGGATCCTGCCCCCACATTCCCAGGGGATCCTGCCCCCACATTCCCAATGGGATCCTGCCCCCACATTCCCAGGGGATCCTGCCCTGACATTCCCAATGGGATCCTGGCCCCACATTCCCAATGGGATCCTGCTCTGACATTCCCCACGGGATCCTGCCCCCACATTCCCAGGGGATCCTGCCCCCACATTCCCAGGGGATCCTGCCCCCACATTCCCACGGGATCCTGCCCCCACATTCCCAATGGGATCCTGCCCCCACATTCCCAATGGGATCCTACCCCCACATTCCCAATGGGATCCTGCCCCGACATTCCCAATGGGATCCTGCCCCGACATTCCCAATGGGATCCTGCCCCCACATTCCCACGGGATCCTGCCCCCACATTCCCAGGGGATCCTGCCCCCACATTCCCAGGGGATCCTGCCCCGACATTCCCAATGAGATCCTGCCCCCACATTCCCAGGGGATCCTGCCCTCACAGCCTCTCCCTCTCCCCAGCCCGCAGCCCCGCGCGGGGCCCGGCCGCCGGCGCCGCCTTCCACCGCTCCACCGAGGACCTGCGGATGCGGCAGAGCGCCAGCTACGGCCGCCTGCGTGAGTGGGGCACCCCAGACACCCCCGGAAAAACAAAAATCCCCGGAAAACCGAGTGCCCAGCCCAAGGGCAGAGCGGGAGGGTGAAATTAGGCCCCAGCACAGCCACCACCCCTGAAGCGCGGCACGGAATTCGGGATGAGTGAGGGTGCTGGTGTAGCTCAAAATCCTTAGGATGGGGGAGAAAATTCCTTGAAATTTTTAGGGAGGGAAGGAACGGTGCTTGGAGGAGGGAGGGAATCTAAAAGGTTGCTTGGCTGGGAGAGGGCAGGTGGGAAATCCCATCCCAGCCTGGGAGCTTGGTTTGAGTAGCTGAGAACGCTCCCATTTATGGAGTTTTGGGATCATCAGGGCTGGAAAAGCCCTCTGAGATCAAGGAACACCAGCACCGCCACAGAGTCCCCAAGTGCCACATCCAGAGGTTTCTGGACCCTTCCGGGGATGGGCCCTCCACCACTGCCCCGTGCCAGCCTTTCCACCCTCCCAGAGAAGGAATTTTCCCTCGTTCCCAGGGTTTCATGGCCCTGCTGCTGCTGCTTTGCAAGCCCAGATACCACGGACAATATTTTATTTCTTTGCACAAATTCTCCCCACCGGGTTTTCTCCCGGCTTTTTCCAGGGGTGTCTTTTCCTCACATTCCCTTCCCTCCGCCAGGTCACGCCCAGAGCCGGAGCATGAACGACATCTCGGACACGCCGAGCACTGACCAGGTACCCACCGCAAAATCTCGGGGGGAGCCGCATCCCGACACCATCTGGGGCTGTTCGTGTCCGTGTGAGCCTCGGCTTGGCCGATATTCCTAATTAGCAGAGTTAATGGCTGCATTGATCCCTGTGGAGCCGCAGGGAAGCTGCCCCAGAGGTGACACCTGCGCTCTCAGCACAGGATTAGGGACGAGCCAGGAGGCTGAGGCCGCTCAGATCCATCAGGGCGGGGCAAAAATTCCCTCCAGATCTTCAGGAAGGACAGGAAAGGTGTTTGGAAAGGCAGGAATCCTAAAGGATTGGCTGGGAGAGGGCGGTAAATCCCATGGGAGCCCTCGGGTGAGCGCACAGGGGTTCAGCTCTGGAGATGAGGGGCAGGAATTCGGGGTGGGGTCTGTTTTTCCGGGGGTTTCTCAATGCAAAGCTCAGCTGAGAGGCCGTGGGGGGCTTTTCCTTCTGGGGTTGCTTTTAGGAGGGAGCTGGGAAGCAGCTCCAGCTCCGGCAGGTCCCAGCTCGGGGATGGATCAGTGGGATTTTGTCCCTTTCCCATCCCAGACTCTTTTCCTGGGAATGGTTGGTTTGTTGTATGAGCTTTGCTTTGTTCCTGATCGTGATTTCACGGTAATTCGATGGTGGAATCACTGACTCAGTGGGATTTTAGGGAATGGGTTGGGATAACAACTTGCTCTGGATTTTTAGGGAATGGGATGAGATAACAACTTGCCCTTGGTTTTTAGGGAATGGGATAACAACTTGCTTTTTCCCCGGGACATCCTCACTGGGCTCACCTGGGGTGAGGCACTTCAGGGCAAGTCCAAATACAATAGATAATGTTTTGTTTCCTTGGATTTCATGGATGGAAATCCACGCACTGCTGGGACACAGGACAGGGACACCACAAAGGTTTTCAGGCCACCTCCCGAAGTGAATCCGTGCCAGTGCCCACTCAGGAACCCCAAATATCCCCTCCAGCAATGGGGTTCGCAGGGTTAATCCCAAAATATGCAAAGCATTTAGGTTTAATCGCCCTAATAGGCCCACTACAAAGGGACTTTTTAAGTGTTACATGAAGCTTAGTGGCCACTGGTAACTCCTGCTCTTATTGCGAGCAGCACTGGAGGAGTTGCTTTATTATTATTATGATTTTTTTCTTTTTTCCATTTGGATTTAAAAGATTAGGACGGGGAGAGGCGGCTGCCCGGCTCACATGCCTCCCCTCATGCTGCCATATAGATTATCATAACTCCCTGCCCGGCTGGGTATTGAACCCTTTTAGGCTCCTAATGAAAAGAGCTGCGGGGGAGAAGAGACCCGGGGAACAAATCCATGGATGAGGTTTTCCTGTTCCCGTTGTTTGTTCCAGCTCCTGGAACGGGGCTGGGGAGGAACAAGGCACGAAAACCTGCCCCGTGCAGGGCTGAGGGGGTTCTGTGCCGTGCAGGGGCTCGGGGCTGCAGATAAACTCCAGAAGCTCCTGGAGTTTATCTCCTGACCCCTCCAGCATCCCTGGGGCTTGGCACAGCCTTTCCACAGGGGGATTTCAGGGAGTTTTCCCTGCGGAGAACCCAGGAGAGCAAAACCAAACGCTGCTGGTGGGGTTGTGAGCCCTGGGGGTGCACTGTAGGGCCAGTCTCGGTTTTAGCCATGTTTCTGAGGAAATCCGGCTTTGTGGATTTTTCCTGGCTGATTCCTGGATGTGGCTCCTCAGTCCCCACCTCTGGGAGTCCTGGAACAACCAGAGGTGAAATCCTGGGGCCTGAGGCTTCAACTTTGGTGGAAAAAAACGGGGAGAGAAGCCAAATTTCGGCAAGGGGTCCCTCCCTCGATCTCGCCTTTCCCCACAGCTGAAGAACAAGTTCATCAAGAAGATCCCCAAGGACGCCGAGGCCTCCAACGTGCTGGTGGGGGAGGTGGAGTTCCTGGAGAAGCCCTTCGTGGCCTTCGTGCGGCTGCTGCAGGCCACCATGCTGGGGGGGGTCACCGAGGTGCCCGTCCCCACCAGGTGGGCGCCGTCCCCGGGGGCCAGAGCGGTCTGGTGGCACTGGGGCACCGAGGTGGCCAACACAGCCCCTTTCCCTCCCCAGATTCCTCTTCATCCTCCTCGGCCCGGCGGGGAAGGCCAAGTCCTACAACGAGATCGGCAGGGCCATCGCCACTCTCATGGTGGACGACGTGAGTAGAGGCCACCCCCGGCTCAGAACCAAGCGAAAAAAGCAATTTCCACCTTCTCACCCCCAAAATTGAGATTTGAACCCCCAGGAGGAAGGACTAGAGGGTGTGGCTGACCCCTGTCCTGTGTCCACCCCCAGCTCTTCAGCGACGTTGCCTACAAAGCCCGGGACAGGGAGGACCTGATCGCCGGCATCGACGAGTTCCTGGACGAGGTCATCGTCCTCCCGCCCGGCGAGTGGGACCCCAACATCCGCATTGAGCCCCCCAAGAAGGTGCCCTCAGCTGAGAAGAGGTGGGTGGGGCTGTGGGGCCAGAGCCAGCCCTGAGGCCACCCCCGTGGGCCCAGTTCTGGGGGGCGACAGCCTTGCTTGGCTTCATCCCTGGAATTACCCCTGCGGATGTTCCAGGAGTGCTGGGTTTGCAGCAGGCTCTGTTCCCACACTCCTGGAACAGCTTTAGTGGGAGGAGACCCTGCCCAGGGCAGGAGTTGAACTGGATGATCCTTGAGGTCCCTCCCAACCCATCCCACCCCATGACTGCACAAATTGAGCAAACCCAGCTCTGGGTCTGTCCAAACTCACCCCAAACCCCGCGCTCGGTGCAGGCTCAGAGCTGCACCACGCCTTGGCCATGGCCCTCGCACCGGGGCTCGGCAGTGCCGAGAAGGAGACTCAGGGGTGACCTCATCACTCTCACAGCTCCCTGAGAGGTGCCTGTGCTCAGGTGGGGTTGGGCTCTTTCTCCAGGCAGCACTGACAGAAGGAGAGGACACAGCCTCAGACTGTGCCAAGGAAAATATGGGCTGGGTATTAGGGAAAAGCTTTTTACAGAAAGGGTGATAAAGTATTGGAATGTTCTGCCCAGGGAGGTGGTGGAGTCACCATCCCTGGGTGTGTTTAAACAAAGCCTGGATGTGGCACTGGTGCCGTGGTTTAGGTGAGGTTAGGGCTGGGTTGGACTCCATGAGCTTGGAGGTCTCTTCGAACCCGGTCATTCTGTGAATTCTGTGATCTGGTGGTGCCGATCCGACGGTGCCGATCCGGCGGTGTCGATCCGATGGTGCCAGTCTGGCGGTGCCAATCCGGTGGTGCCAATCCGATGGTACCGATCCAGCTATGCCAGTCCAGCGGTGCCAGTCTGGCTGTGCTGATCCCGTGGTGCCAATCCGGTGGTGCCAATCCGATGGTACCGATCTGATGGCGCCAATGCGGCGGTGCTGATGCAGCAATGCCGATCCAGCAGTGCCAATCCAGCGGTACTGATCCGGCAGTGCCAATCTGACAGTGCCGATCCGGTAGTGCCAATCCGGTGGTGCTGATCTGATGGTGCCAATCCGGCAGTGCCAATCCGGCAGTGCCAATCCGGCTGTGCCGATCTGGCAGTGCCGATCTGGCTGTGCCTATCCAATGGTGCCAATCGGGCGGCACCGATCTGGCTGTGCCGATCTGGATGGGCCAATCCGGCTGTGCTGATCTGATGCTGCCAATTGGGCGGCACCGATCCGGCTGTGCCGATCCGGCTGTGCCGATCTGGCTGTGCCGATCCAGCAGTGCCGATCTGGCAGTGCAGATCCGGCTGTGCAGATCCAGCTGTGCAGATCCAGCAGTGCCGATCCGGCTGTGCCGATCCAGCAGTGCCGATCTGGCTGTGCCGATCCGGCTGTGCCGATCCAGCTGTGCAGATCCAGCAGTGCCGATCCGGCTGTGCCGATCCGGCTGTGCAGATCCAGCAGTGCCGATCCGGCTGTGCCGATCCGGCTGTGCCGATCCGGCTGTGCCGATCCAGCAGTGCCGATCTGGCTGTGCCGATCTGGCTGTGCCGATCCGGCGGTGCCGGCACAGATCCGAGGCGGTGCCGTGTCCCGCAGGAAATCGGTGTTCTCGCTGAACGAGGTGGGGCAGATGAACGGCGCGGCCGGCGGGGCGGGCGCTGGGGGCGGCGGCGGCGGCAGCGAAGACGGGGAGATGCCCGAGGTCCACGAGATCGGGGAGGAGCTGGCCTGGACCGGCAGGTGAGTGAGGAGCCACCCCCAAAAACCTCCGGAGGGTGTCGGGATCCATCCTGGGGTGTCCTGGGGCACGGAGGGGTGAAATCCTGGTGGGAACGGGTCTTTGTCAGCACCAGATCTGCTCATGTGTACATAAAATATTCCATTTATGTATCCATATTTACAAATCTCCCAACTGGTCAGAGCAGCTGTCAGAGCCCCTGGATCCCTGGAAGTGCCCAAGGCCAGGCTGGACAGGGCTTGGAGCAGCCTGGGACAGTGGGAGGTGTGGTGGGACTGAGGGGTCTTTAGGACTCCTTCCAACCCAAACCATTCCATGATCCTGGGATGCAGACTCTGCTCTGGAGCCAGTCTGGGAGAGTTGGGAATGTTCCCCTGGAGAAGGGAAGGCTCCAGGGAGAGCTCAGAGCCCCTTCCAGGGCCTGAAGGGGCTCCAGGAGAGCTGGAGAGGGGCTGGGGACAAGGGACAGAGGGACAGGACACAGGGAATGGCTTCCACTGCCAGAGGGCAGGGATGGGTGGGATTTTGGGAAGGAATTCCTGGCTGGGAGGGTGGGGAGGGGCTGGGATGGAATTTCCAGAGGAGCTGTGGCTGCCCCTGGATCCCTGGCAGTGCCCAAGGCCAGGCTGGAGCCCCCTGGGACAGTGGGAATTGTCCCTGCCCGTGGCAGGGGTGGAATGGGAGGGGTTTAAGGTCCCTCCCAGTCCAACCCCTCCAGGATTCCACGATTCTGTTTTGGTGGGAGTCACCACGTCCTCGGCCGTGTCTCCGCAGGTTTTGCGGTGGCCTCTACCTGGATATCAAGAGGAAGCTGCCCTGGTTCCCGAGCGACTTCTACGAAGGTTTCCATATCCAGTCCATCTCCGCCATCCTCTTCATCTACCTGGGCTGCATCACCAACGCCATCACCTTCGGGGGGCTGCTGGGGGACGCCACCGACAACTACCAGGTGTGGGCGGGGGTGGGGATGGGATGGGATAACGGGATGGGATCCATGGGATGGGATGGGATCCATGGGATGGGATCCATGGGATGGGATGGGATGGGGTGGGATGGGATGGGATCCATGGGATGGGATCCATGGGATGGGATCCATGGGATGGGATCCATGGGATGGGATGGGATCCATGGGATGGGATCCATGGGATGGGAAGAATGGGATGGATTTTACCCTACTTGTGCCATGCATGCCAAACTTCTGGGGTCAGACGTTCACTGCCAGGTGGGACTGGCAGCCCTGGAACCCCGGAATCCCCTCCATGGCAATGCCAGGAGCAAGGGGACACCGTCCCACCCATCTCGAGCGGGTCCAGCCCGAGGCCCCGAGGCCCCATCTCCATCGGGGGATCCGTGGGGACACGGAGTGGCCCGGGACCCCCGTAACGCCACCTCTGCTCCGTCCCCAGGGGGTCATGGAGAGCTTCCTGGGCACGGCCATGGCCGGCTCCATGTTCTGCCTCTTCGCCGGGCAGCCCCTCATCATCCTCAGCAGCACCGGCCCCATCCTCATCTTCGAGAAGCTGCTCTTCGACTTCAGCAAGTGAGTGCTGGGCCTCCCCAGGGGACAGCAGGGCCTGTCCCCGCGGCAGTGGGACATGTCCCACGGCCCAAGCTGCTCTCATGGGGCCGCCTGTCCCCTCTTCCAGAGGCAACGGCATCGACTACATGGAGTTCCGCCTGTGGATCGGGCTGCACTCGGCCCTGCAGTGCCTTATCCTGGTGGCCACCGACGCCAGCTTCATTATAAAGTACATCACGCGCTTCACCGAGGAGGGCTTCTCCACCCTCATCAGCTTCATCTTCATCTACGACGCCATCAAGAAGATGATCGGGGCCTTCAAGTACTACCCCATCAACTCCGACTTCAAGCCCGACTACGTGACCATGTACAAGTGCGAGTGCGTCGCCCCCGACCCAGGTGAGTTCATCCCGGGGCCGCCCGCGCAGGGGCCGGGGGTGGGAGGGTCCTGGCGTGGATGAATCCCACGGGATCGCTGGCCCAGGCTGCGGGAGGAGGCAGCTGCCTGGGGTGGAGAGACCTCGAACTCGTCCTCGTCCTCCCCGGAGGGGGTTTTGAAGATGGAGGAAGAGCCTCGTCCCCCTCGGATCGATGACTCGGTGCTTCCCGGGCGGAGAGTCGGGATCTCAGCCTGGAGCAGCCAGACCTGGATGGATTAGGAGGGAATGTGGAAGAAATAAAAGGACACTTCGGGTCATTCCAGCCTGCTGCCAATGGAAGATGAATCTCCAGAAATACCCGCGGTGGTTATTTTGTGCTCACCCTGGGATGTCCCAGCTGGGTGTGGGAACCTCCATGGACAGTTTCCACTCCTCTTTTCCCACTCCTTTTCCAAAAGGAGAGGCCATCATGCTCTGAGCAGATGGTCCTTCCATGGTTTTGCTCTTGGACAGACACCCTGCAGGATCCCAGATCCGAATTGTGGAGCTGGGACACTCCTGGAAGGGAGTGGAGACGGCTTTGGGCTCACGGCAGTGACTGCCTGCTCTCCCAGGAGCTGAATTTGTGTCAAAAATCAAAATTTCGGGGAGCATCAGCTGCAGCCAGAGGAGACTGACAGTGGCTGAAGGTGACGGTGGATGAAGACGATGATGGATGAATGTAATGGTGGGTGAAGGTGACAGTGGATGAAGACGGGTGAAGATGATGATGGATGAAGATGAAGGTGGGAGAAGATGGCAATGGATGAAGGTCATGGTGAAGTTCTCCTGTCTCCTTCACTCAAGAAAAGCATCCAAGACCCTCCACCCAACCCATTCCCAACGCGCTGCCATTCCAAGGAGAGCTCTCACCCGGTGGGAATCGCAGCCGCCGGGTTTAATTTTGCTTTTTCCCTCAATTCCTGCTCATCCACCCCTCCGTGAGCACCGCGATCCCGCTGGGATCCGAGAGCCCAGAGAGCCCCAGAACCAGCCCAACCCTTCCCAAAACCCGACCCGTGGGACAGCGAAGACGGAACCTCTGGAGCTGGAATTCCCGAACGGAACCGTGAGCACCCCCGGGATCCGCCCGGCCGCTCCCGCAGGAGGAGCCTTCAGCCTCCAGGGAGGTCTCCCCTTCTCCAAGCCCCCATCCCGAGCAAACCCCGAGCAGCTGAGAGGCATCCACGCCCCAATTCCCGATCCCGCTCCTCACCCTGGCTGCCCACGGCAGCAGTGTCCACGCCGGATTTAAAACTCCTCTAGAAATGATGTTTATTCCCCCCTCCATCCTTCTATTTTTTTTTAATTCCCTTTTTTTCCATCCGTGCTGATTTTTGATTATTATAACTGATTTGTCCCATATTTGTCTCTGCTGCACACATCAATTGGGGCTGATTTCAATCTCAAGTGAGTATCGCCTTCTAAATATTAAAACTATTTTAATATTTGATACTCTCCCCCCATGGGGGGGTTCCGTTGTTTTTTTTTTTTTTCCATGTATTTGACTTTTCTCTCTCTCTAAAAAGGTTTGTGTAGAGCCCTTAGGGCTCCTCTCTTTAATCCCACTGGTGCTGTGCCGCCCTTTAAAGGTGTAGAAATCCCAAAATGGGATTTGTGGAAACAGAAAAGGTTGTGGAGGAGAAAACTGAGAACAAGGCCGATGTTTTTAGGGCCGGGTTTGTTCCTGGCAGCCCCGGGGCCTCTGTCCTGACCCAGCCTCTCCTTCATTAATCCCCGGTGCCAGGGATGGAGGCGGCGGCCGAAATTCCCGCTTGGCGAAGAGGATGGAAGAGGGGGGCGGCAAAGCAGTCCCGGAATTCCCAAATTCCCGAATTCCCTCTTTTAGGGGCACTCCAAGAGAGCCCCGGGGCACTCCCAGAGCTGCGGAGCCGCGTCGCCTGAAGAGCCGAGGAGGAGAAGGTGCCGGGGGCTCGAAAAGACAGAATTCTGCACTGATGACACCAAAACACCCCCAAACGATTTCTTAAAAAAGAATAATAATTAAAACCAGGCAAATTGGGCGTGATTTGGGTACCACCTCTCCAAAAAATAAAAAAACAAATTTAAAAAACCCCAGCTGCTTTCCCAGCCTTCCACCCCCGTGGTTTTAAGTCCACCCCCACTCCTGGGGGATTCCCTGGGAAGCTCCTGGAAATTTTAGGAACTGGGAAGCTCCTAAAAAATCCCCTCTGGACCCGGCCCTCGCCAGCCCCGGAGGGAGAAGCTGCCGCGGGAGCCGCCGCGTCCTCCCCGGCGCGTGGGATTAATCAGGGAGAAGTCACTGCAGGGTTAGAAAAGGGAGATTTCCCCCCAAAATCTCGGGCTGCCGACCCTGCCGGGCTCAGCAGGTGTGAGTGCCCAAAAGCTCGGGTTTCACCCCAAAACCTCAATAACCGACTCCTTTCCCGCAGCCAACGCGACCTTGTTCGATGCTTCAGCTCCAGTGGCACCGAACACCACTAACGTTTCTCTGGTAAGAAATGGGATCCGCTCGTCCCAGCGGGAAATTCGGGATGAGGAGGGCGGATCTGAGGGATTCCAGTGCCCAGGGAGCGCCACGGGCCAGGTCGGAGCGAGGGAAGCTCCAATTTCGGCTGGTTTGGGTTCCCAGCAGGGCTCAGCAGCACCAAATCCACTCTTTTCCCCCCAAAATTTATATCAGCTCTGCGGTTTTCCTGGGGCTTTGGGTACCCCAGTGGCAGCAGATGCTGATTTTGCTCAATTCAGTTGTGAAATCCCCCTTTTCTTGGACAATGTGATCCTTAACATACAAAATTTTGGGGTTTGGACAGGAAATTTCCCTTTCTTCCCAAGCTGCACCTTACAAATGCCAATTCTGCTCACTTTGGGCTGAAACTCCCCCTTTCCCTGCACACTGCAATAATTTCAAATTTTGCTAATTTTGCCTTTTTCGGGGTTTCTCGCAGTCCAATGCTATCAACCTCACAGCTCTGGACTGGACCCAGCTGAGTAAGAAGGAATGTCTCAAGTACGGCGGCAGCTTAGTGGGAAAATCCTGCAAATTCGTGCCCGACCTGGCCCTCATGTCCTTCATCCTCTTCTTCGGCACCTACTCCATGACCCTGACCCTGAAAAAATTCAAATTCAGCCGCTACTTCCCCACCAAGGTAAGGAAAGGACCAGGTTCTGCCAACCCCTTTCCCAAAAATGAGGGGAAATGGGAGCTGTCGGGAGTTTTCGGTGGAGGCAAAGAACTCCAGGAAAATAAATCCCTGGTTTTAGGAGGCTTTGGCCAAAACTGGGATCCTTCCCGAGGTTTTAGGCCCTGATTTTTGGAATTTTGTGAGGCTTTTGATGACATCCTCCTCTCCAAACAGGAGCTGGGTTAACGAGTGGACAATTAATGGATACAAGTTGGTGGGATGAAGGATGAGGAATGTGTGGGATGAAGGATGAGGAATGTGTGGGATGATCCCATCCACAGGGGAGTGGTCACCAGCCCAGAGTCTGATGGACATCAGTGACCAGTGGTGTCCAGTGGTCACTGTTGGGGAGTTAATTAATGTGTTCATTAACGATGGAAACGAAAGGGTCAAGGGCACCCTCGGGAGGTTCGCAGGTGACACCAAGGGACAATCCTGAAGGGTGGGGACATCCAGAGGGGCCTGGACAAGCCCTGGGGATCTCACGGGGTTTGACCATTCCAAGTGCTGGAAATGCCCCTGGGATGGGGCAATGCCTGGGATGGATCCAGGCTGGGGTGAAGGGATGGAGAGGGGTTGGCAGAGGGGTTTGGGGTGGGGGAGAGGCTGGACACGGCCCCAGAGGTGCCCTGGGCTGAGCCCGGCGTGGGCAGCAGCTCCGGGGGGATTCTGCCCCTCGGCCCCGCTCAGCTGAGACCCCACCTGCAGAGCTGGGACCCCGCCCGGAGGATGGGGAGCTGCTGTCCCCTCAGCCCGGGCTATCTCCGTCCCCCTCACGCCGGAGCAGCCCCGCTGTGGGGCGGTCTCCGTCCCCTCAAGCCGGGAATCTCCGTCCCCGTCACGAACTGGAGCCCCTCGGGAGCCGGGCTGGGAGAGCCGGGGATGTTCCCCCGGAGAAGGGAAGGCTCCGGGGAGAGCCGGGGATGTTCCCCTGGAGAAGGGAAGGCTCCGGGGAGAGCCGGGGATGTTCCCCCGGAGAAGGGAAGGCTCCGGGGAGAGCCGGGGATGTTCCCCCGGAGAAGGGAAGGCTCCGGGGAGAGCCGGGGATGTTCCCCCGGAGAAGGGAAGGCTCCGGGGAGAGCCGGGGATGTTCCCCTGGAGAAGGGAAGGCTCCGGGGAGAGCCGGGGATGTTCCCCCGGAGAAGGGAAGGCTCCGGGGAGAGCCGGGGATGTTCCCCCGGAGAAGGGAAGGCTCCGGGGAAAGCGCGGAGCCCCTGCAGGGCCTGAGGGGCTCCAGCAGAGCTGCAGAGGGACTGGGACAAGGGACAGAGGGACAGGACACAGGGAATGGCTCCCACTGCCAGAGGGGAGATTTAAATGGGATTTGGGATGGAATGAGGGCAGGGAGGGGCTGGGCTGGAATTCCCAGAGCAGCTGTGGCTGCCCCTGGATCCCTGGCAGTGCCCAAGGCCAGGCTGGAGCCCCCTGGGACAGTGGGAGGTGTCCCTGCTCGTGGCAGGGGTGGCCCTGGATCGGGTTTGAGATCCCATCCAACCCAAACCATTCCAGGATTCTCTCCCTTGCCTCTCTCAATCCCAATAACCCCTCACCTTGTGGAAGAAAGGTGAGGAAATGTGGATTTGGGGGGTTATTCCCGGGTTGTCTGTGGCTGAGCGGAGCTGGAAAGATCCCAAAGCAGGAGCAAACCTCTCCACCCCAATTCCACTTCCCACCCCATTAATTCCCTTCCCAATTCATTAATTTCCCTTCCCACCCTGTTAATTCCCTTCCTACCCCATTAATTCCTTTCCCACCCCGTTAATTCCCTTCCAACCCTGTTAATTCCCTTTCCAACCCCGTTTCCCTGTCTTGCCTCCAGGTCAGGGCTTTCATTGCTGATTTTTCCAATGTCTTCTCCATCCTGCTCTTCTGTGGAGTGGACGCCTGTTTCGGACTGGACACCCCCAAACTCCACATCCCCAGTATCATCAAGGTTCGGCCTCCTCTCCGCTCCCCCGCTTTTTTCCAGCTCCTCACCAGGTTTTTTTGGGAACATCACAGCTCCAGTCACCTTCTCAAAAGCTACTTTGTCTTTTCTAACAATATTCTAATTTACTGACTCTCTTTCCTCTCTTTTTCTGTTTTTTCCTCCTTTTCTTGATTGTTTTTCCTCCCTTTCCCCCTCCCCTTTTTTGTTCTTTTCCCTCCATTTTTGTTGTTTTCCTCCCTTTTTATTGTTTCCCCTCGCTTTTTTGTTTTCCCTCCCTTTGTTTTGTTGTTTTCCCTCCCCTTTTAATTGTTTTTCCTCCTTTATTTATTGTTTTTCCTCCTTTTCCCCCCTCTCTTTTTCTGTTGCTTTTCCTTCTTTTTTTCTTTTGTTTATTTGTTTTCGTTTCTTTTTTTGTTTTCCCTCCTTTTTTTTTTTTTTTATGTTTTCCTCCCTTTTTTGCCGTTTTTCCTCGCTGTTTTGCTGTTTCCCCTCCCTTTTTTCCTTTTCTCTCTGTCCCCTCTCTCCCGGCAGCTCCGTAAGCTCATTAGCGATTTCTCTATCTTTATGTCCATACTAATGTTTGTGGGGCTGGATGTGCTTTTCGGACTCAACACCCCAAAGCTCCAAGTGCCTACCGATTTCAAGGTAAAAACCCAAAACTCCATAAAACTCCACTCCAGAGGGATTCCTTCTCCCCCATCCAGGGGGTGACGTGGGGATCCCGATGAGGATCCCAAGAAGGATCCCAATGGGAATCCCAATGGGGATCTCGATGCAGATCCCAATGAGGATCCAGTGGGAATCCCAATGAGGATCCCAATGGGGATGGCCATGGGGATCCCAAACAGGATCCCAATGGAAATCCCAATGAGGATCCCGATGAGGATCCCAATGGGAATCCCAATGGGGATGGCAACGGGGATCCCAATGTCAATCCCAGTGGGAATGATGATGGGGATCCCAATGCAGATCCCAATGGGAATGGGGATCCCAATGCAGATCCCAATGGGAATGGGGATCCCAATGCAGATCCAAGTGGAGATCCCAATGATAATCCCAATGGGGATCTCAATGGGGATCCCAATGAGGATCCCGATGAGGATCCAAATGGGAATCCCAATGGGGACGGCAATGGGGATCCCAAAGCAGATCCCAATGATGATCCCAATGGGGATCCCAATGGGGATGGAAATGAGGATCCCAGTGAGGATCCTGGTGGGGGTCCCAGTGAGGATTTGGGTACAGTTTGGGGTACAGGATTTAGGATGGATCCAGGGTGGGATGGTGGGGTTGACCCCAACCGCCAGCCCTTGGGTTTTCCCAATCCATGCCACGTTCCCGAGGTTCCGACCCCATTGTTCTCCCCAGCCCACCCGCGTGGACCGGGGCTGGTTCGTGTTCCCCTTCGGGAAGAACCCGTGGTGGGTGTACCTGGCCAGCGCCCTGCCCGCCCTGCTCGTCACCATCCTCATCTTCATGGACCAGCAGATCACGGCCGTCATCGTCAACAGGAAGGAGCACAAGCTAAGGGTGAGACCCGAGGGGGATCCCCCACAGCACCCGGGGCACCCCAGGATCCCCCACAGCACCCAGGGCACCCCAGGATCCCCCACAGCACCCGGGGCACCCCAGGATCCCCCACAGCACCCAGGGCACCCCAGGATCCCCCACAGCACCCGGGGCACCCCATGGATCCCCCACAGCACCCAGGGCACCCCCTGGATCACCCACAGCACCCAGGGCACCCCCTGGATCACCCACAGCACCCAGGGCACCCCATGGATCACCCACAGCACCCAGGGCACCCCATGGATCCCTCACAGCACCCAGGGCACCCCATGGATCACCCACAGCACCCAGGGCACCCCATGGATCACCCACAGCACCCGGGGCACCCCATGGATCCCTCACAGCACCCAGAGCACCCCGTGGATCCCCCACAGCATCCAGGGCACCCCAGGATCCTCCCCAAAGTATCCAGAGCACCCCACGGATCCCCCCACAGCACTCAGGGCACTCCATGGATCCTCCACAGCACCCAGGGCACCCCTTGGATTGCCCACAGCACCCAGGGCACCCCAGGATCCCTCACAGCACCCACGTTTGGGGTGGGGTTGGGAGTTTGCCCTGGCTCCAGCGGAGGCTGCCCCTGGCCGTGGCCAGCTGTGGGTTTGGGGTGCTGGAGGGCCTGGGGGGTGAAGCTCTGGGGGTAACGGGGCACAGGGGGGTGATATGGCATGAGATGGGGGGTACAGGGAGATGTGGGGTGATGTGGGGAGATACGGGGTGACACAGGGTGCCCTATGCCCATGAGGGGACATCACAGTGACACAGGGTGCTTTGGGGTGACACAGGGTGCTCCTGTCCCTGTGAGGATATCAGGGTGGCACAGGGTGCCCCATATCAGTGTGGGGTGTAGTAGAGGGTGTTTTGGATGATGTGGGGTGACACAGGGTGCCCCATGTCTGTATGAGGACATCAGGGTGGCACAGGGTGCTTTGGGATGATGTGGGGTGACACAGGGTGCCTCGTGTCCATGTGGGGGACATCAGGGTGGCACAAGGTGCCCTATGCCCATGAGGGGACATCACAGTGACACAGGGTGTTTTGGGGTGACACAGGGTGCTCCTGTCCCTGTGAGGATATCAGGGTGGCACAGGGTGCCCCTATCAGCGTGGGGTGCAGTAGAGGGTGCTTTGGGATGATGTGGGGTGACACAGGGTGCCCCATGTCCATGTGGGGGACATCAGGGTGGCACAGGGTGCTTTGGGATGATGTGGGGTGCCCCATGTCTGTGTGGGGTACACCACAGTGCCACAGATGCCCCAAGGCTGTTTGGGGCACACTCAGGCCCTGCCGGGGGTGCCTGGGGTCACCCCGTGGAGCTGGGCTGGGGTCACCCCAGCATGCAGAGCCCCCCCGAGCCCCCCGTGCTGTGTTGCAGAAGGCAGCCGGGTACCACCTGGACCTCTTCTGGGTGGGCATCCTGATGGCCGTGTGCTCCTTCATGGGGCTGCCCTGGTACGTGGCCGCCACCGTCATCTCCATCGCCCACATCGACAGCCTCAAGATGGAGACCGAGACCAGCGCCCCCGGGGAGCAGCCCCAGTTCCTGGGGGTCAGGTGGGTCCTGGGGGGGCTCAGGTGGGTCTGAGCAGTGTCCTGGAGCTGGGGGGACATCCCTGTCCTGGGGACAGCGTGGCCAGGGAGGGATTGTCCTGTCCTGGGGACAGCAGGGACAGCGTGGCCAGGGAGGGATTGTCCTGTCCTGGGGACAGCAGGGACAGCGTGGCGAGGGAGGGATTGTCCTGTCCTGGGGGGGACAGCAGGGACAGCGTGGCCGGGGAGGGATTGTCCTGTCCTGGGGGGGACAGCAGGGACAGCGTGGCCGGGGAGGGATTGTCCTGCTCTGCTCTGCACTGAGGTGGCCTCAGCCCAAAGCTCACCCGGTTTTGGGTGGTGCAGTGTAAAGAAGACAATAAATTATTGGGGAGAGTGCAAAGGAGGGACACGAGGGTGGGGAAGGGTCTGGAGGGGCCACACGAGGAGTGGCTGAGGGCCCTGGGGGTGTTGAGCTGGAGAGGCTGAGGGAGGCTGATCCCAGCTCCAGCTTCCTTGGCAGGGGGAGAGGAGGGGCAGAGCTGAGCTCTGTGTGACAGGGACAGGAGCCAGGGCAGGGCTGCAGCTGGGCCAGGGGTGGGGGTTTGGGTTGGATTTTGGGGAAGGTTCCTGCCCCAGAGGTGGTGGCACTGCCCAGGGAACGGGCACGGCCCCGAGGCTGCCGGAGCTCCAGGTTTGGAGCTCCAGGTTTGGACACTGCTCCCAGGGATACTTTTGGTGTGTCTGGGGTTGGATCCATGATCCCAGTGGATCCATCCCATTCCCACTGGTGATTCTGTGTCTCCTCGGGGTGGGGAGCCCAGCACGGGCTGATCCTGCTCCTGTCCCCACTCCAGGGAGCAGAGGGTGACCGGCATCATCGTCTTTGTGCTGACGGGGATTTCGGTTTTCCTGGCTCCTATCCTGAAGGTAAAACATTCCCAATCCCCACTCCCTGCAGAGATTTGGGGACATGGGGAGAAAAAAGCTGGATCCTGCCCTGTCCTCGTGTCCCTGGGGAGGAGCTGCTGCCTTCCCTGGGGTCAGGGCCGTGGTTTTTCCCTGTTCCCAGTACATTCCCATGCCGGTGCTCTACGGGGTCTTCCTCTACATGGGCGTGGCGTCGCTGAACGGCATCCAGGTGAGTGTCCTTCCTCCCCATCACCCTTGTTCTCCATCCTCCTCCTCCTCCTCCTTCTCATGCTTGTCCCTCTCCTCCTCCTCGTCCTCCTCATCCTTCTCATCCTCATCTTTATCCTCCTCCTCGTCTTTCTCCTCATCCTTGTTGTTCTCACCCTCCTTCTCCTCTTCCTCGTCCTCCCTGTCCTCCTCCTCACTGGCCCCAGACTGTCCCAAACTGCTGCAAAAAGGATTTTTACTCCAAAATTTCCATGTCCCATGGGGGCCATGCCCTAAAATGGGGGATTTGGGCTCTTGCATGGGACAGCAGATACCCAAAACCCTCCAAGAAACACCAAAAGCTCACAAATTCCCCGTTTGTGGGGAATGAAAGAGGCTTTTCCTGGGCAGCCTGTGGGGTAGGGCAGAGGATTAACCCCAGGCCTTCCTCCCCTGGTGGTTTTGGGATCCCTGAAGCTCTTCCTCTATTTTGGGGACTAAAGAGGGTTTTTCATGGGCTGGGGCTGAGGATTAACTCGGGCCTTCCTCCCCGGGCAGTTCTGGGAACGCTGCAAGCTCTTCCTGATGCCGGCCAAGCACCAGCCCGACTACGTGTTCCTGCGGCACGTCCCGCTGCGCCGCATCCACCTCTTCACGCTGGTGCAGATCGTCTGCCTGGCCGTGCTCTGGATCCTCAAATCCACCGTGGCCGCCATCATCTTCCCCGTCATGGTAATCCCATCCTTGATCCAAAGAGGTTTTTGGGATTTAATGAGATTTTTGGTGCCGTCCCACCATGGCCACCATCATCTTCCCCGTCATGGTAATCCCATCCTTGATCCCAAGGGGTTTTTTGGGATTTAATGAAATTTGTGTTGTGGTCCCACCATGGCCACCATCATCTTCCCTGTCATGGAAATTCCAACCTCACCTCAAAAGAGTTTTTTGGGGATTTAAGGAGATTTTGGCATGGCCCTACCACAGCTGCCATCATCTTCCCTGTCATGGTAATCCCATCCTTGATCCAAAGGGTTTTTTGGGATTTAATGGAATTTTTGCCATGGTTCCACCATGGCTGCCATCATCTTCTCTGTCATGGGTGATCCCATCCTTGATGCAAAGGGTTTTTTGGGATTTAATGAGATTTTTGGTGCCGTCCCACCATGGCCACCATCATCTTCACTGTCATGGAAATCCCATCCTTGATCCAAAGGGGTTTTTTGGGATTTTTGGTGCCGTCCCACCATGGCCACCATTGTTTTCCCCGTCATGGTGATCCCATCCTTGATCCAAGGGTTTTTTTTGGGATTTAATGAAATTTTTGGTGTGGTCCCACCATGGTCACCATCATCCTCCCCATCATGGTTATCTCATTCTATCTTGGAAGGGTTTTTTTGATTTTTGGTGTGATCCCACCATGGCCACCATCATCTTCCCTGTCATGGAAATTCCAACCTCACCTCAAAAGAGTTTTTTGGGGATTTAAGGAGATTTTGGCATGGCCCTACCACAGCTGCCATCATCTTCCCTGTCATGGTAATCCCATCCTTGATCCAAAGGGTTTTTTGGGGTTTTAATGGGATTTTTGGCATGGTTCCACCATGGCCGCCATCATCTTCACTGTCATGGTAATCCCATCCTTGATCCAAAGGGGTTTTTGGGATTTAATGAGATTTTTGGTGTGATCCCACCATGGCCACCATCATCCTCCTTGTCATGGTAATCCCATCCTTGATGCAAAGAGGTTTTTTGGGATTTAATGAGATTTTTGGTGTGATCCCACCATGGCCACCACCATCTACCCCATCATGGTAATCCCATCCTTGATCCAAAGGGTTTTTTGAGATTTTTGGTGCCATCCCACCATGGCCACCATTGTCTTCCCCGTCATGGTGATCCCATCCTTGATCCAAAGGGGTTTTTTGGGATTTAATGAAATTTGTGTTGTGGTCCCACCATGGCCACCATCATCTTCCCTGTCGTGGAAATTCCAACCTCACCCCAAAAGAGTTTTTTGGGGATTTAAGGAGATTTTGGCATGGCCCTACCATGGCACCATCATCTTCCCTGTCATGGTAATCCCATCCTTGATCCAAAGGGGTTTTTTGGGATTTAAGGGATTTTTGGCTTGGTGGCCACCAGATCTTGGGTTGAGATGCTCTTGGTGCCCTGCCAGATCTTGGCCCTGATCCTGGTGAGGCGGCTCCTGGATTTCGTCTTCTCCCAACACGACCTGGCCTGGATCGACAACATCATCCCCGAGAAGGAGAAGAAGAAGGAGGACGACAAGAAGAAGAAGAAGAAAGGCAACAAAGGCGACAGCAGCAGCGACGAGGAGGTGGGCGCGGGGTCACCGGGGGCTCCCGAGGACGGCGGGGACATCCCAGAGCCGGGGAGGGGAAATTCCCAGTGAAACCTCCGGGTTTGGGATGGAGGTCTGGGATTGCTGGAGCTGTTCCTGGGCTGAGTGAGGGGCTCAGGGGCTGGCAGGAGGCTCCAGGAAATATCCCAAAAGCTGGAAAATCGTGGCAAAAAAAGGGAAATCCTCAGGGAGAAGAGCCCAAATCCCCCAGTTTAGGGCACGGCACCCATTGCTCAAAGCCTCTGTGCAACTCCTGCCCGGGGATTTGGGAAGAGGAAGGCAAAGCCTCCTCCTCCTCCTCCTCTGGAGGCTTCGGGCCCCTTTGGGAGCTCCAGGCGGTCTCAGAGCCCCCGCAGGCGCTGCCTTCACCGGGAATTTCCCCGTTTCTTCCCCAGTTCCCACCTCCCTCAGTCATTAAGATCCCCATGGAGGCCCTGGGCCCGCATTGCCTGAGCCGTAAGTAACGAGCCCAGGAGCCTCTCCCTAACCCCTCCGTGGGCTCCGCTCGGCACTAACCCCGCCGGACACGCACCCCGCGTCCCCCCGGAGCGCCAGGACCGGAGCAAACCCAGCAGGGAGAGCACCGCTCATCCCCAGGCCTGGGCATCGCCAGGATTTCCTTAAATCTCAAAAAACAAAAAAACCCCAAAAACAAATCCGGCAATCTCCCGGGTTCTGTGTCCCCGAGCTGGTGCTGATGGGGGTTTGTGAAAAATAATCTGTGTTTGGAGCCCCCAAAAGCCTCTCGTGTTGGAGAAAGAGCAGATTCGGCTCCACCTTCACCAGAAATCCTCGGGGTAAATTTGGGGGGTTCATTCCAGGCTGCACAAAACCCCAGTGAGGTTTAGCTCAGTTCAACTCCTGAGCTGGCACGGCTGGCAGGGCCCTCCTCTCGCTGATCGCCCCAAAACCTGCGATTCCCGGGAGCTTTCCTCCTCCTCCTCCATGGCCCAGAAAGGTGGGATTGAATTTGGCCCCAGAATGGTGGAATTGGTGATTTTGGCCCCAGAAAAATGGGATTGGTGATTTTGGCCTCAGCAAGGTGAAGTTGGTGATTTTAGCCCTGGAAAAGTGGAATCAGTGATTTCAGCCCTAGAAAGGTGGAATTGGTGATTCTAGCCCTGGAAAAATGAGACTGATTTTAGCCCCAGAAAAATGAGATTGGTGATTTTAGCCCCAGAAAGGTGGGATTGGTGATTTTGGTCCCAGGAAAAGTGGCATTGGTGATTTTAGCCCCAGAAAAAGGGGATTGGTGATTTTAGCCCCAGAACAGTGGGATTGGTAATTTTAACCCCATAAAGGTGGGGTTGGTGATTTTAGCCCCAGAACAGTGGGATTCGTGAATCTGGCCCCAGAACAAAGGTGGGATTGGTGATTTTGGCCCCAGAACAAAGGTGGGATTGGTCATTTTGGTCCCAGAAAAATGGGATTGGTGATTTTAACCCCATAAAGGTGGGGTTGGTGATTTTGGCCCCAGAACAGTGGAATTGGTGATTCTGGCCCCAGGATGCAGAGGGGAGTGGGGCACCGGGGGGTTTTTGGGGTGGGGCACCAGGGGGTTTTTGGGGTGGGGCACCAGGGGGTTTTTGGGGTGGGGCACCAGGGGGTTTTTGGGGTCACCCGGGGCAGTGTTTCAGCTCCGTGTCCCCCCAGGAAAGAGGGCCTCCACCTGGAGCTTTGCGTTCTGACTCCTCCCCGAACGGTTCGGACATGGATCGCAGGTAACCGGGACCCCCTCCCTGGGGGAAATTTGGGATCCTCCCAGCTGATCCTCCCGGCTCCACCATTCCCGGGCAATCCCCAAATATCCAGGCAGATTTTCACAGCGTCCCTCTGGGTTTGGGGTGGTTTTGTTGTCCCTGCTGTGGGGTTTGGAGCTATAAAAATTCTGCTCAGTGACAGCCACGGGGATTTTTCAGACTCTGAATCCCGAATTTTGGGAATATCGTCCATGAATTCTGCAGGTTGACAGGAAAAATTCAGATTTTCATTAATTTCTCAGTGGTAGCCTGGACTAAAACACAAAACTTTTCCAAACGGCGATAAAATGTTGATAAAAAAGAAAGCTTTCAGGGGCAATTTTGAGAATCCTAGAATTTCTACAATTTTCATAATATTGATTAATTACTTTAAATCTATAAATATAAATCTAACAGATATTGTCCAATTAGAAGAGCAGCTGGTGAGGGAATTTCCCCCACGCTCTGCCCCACTGGAGTTGTTCCAATGGGGCTTCTTTGCCTTTTGAGTTCTGGTAGAAAACAAAATATCCTTGTCCAGATTCTTCCTCTCCTTAAGACTAAACGGAATCCCAATATGCATTAGAAGGGTTTGTTTATTATTCTAAAATCTAAGAGAAAGGGTAGAAAAAAGTGCCAAAAATATAACCAGGTGTGAACAGTCTACCAAATATATGAATATAGGAAAAATATATGAAAAAAAAGAAAATATATGAAAAATAAATAGAAAATATAAGGAAAATATATGAAACAAATAGAAAATACATGGAAAATATATGAAACATGGAAAATATATGAAATATATATAGAAAATATATGAAACATATGAAAGATATATGGAAAATATAGGAAAAATACTGAGAATACATGGAAAATATAGGAAAAATATAGGAAATATGTCAGAAAAATATATGGAAAATATATTACTAATAATAGATGAATATATGAAAAAATATATGAAAAATATAGGAAATATGTCAGAAAAATATAAGGAAAAATATAGGAATAATAGTTAATATATGAAAATTATATTTAAAATATAGAAAGTATATATGAAAAACACAGATTAGACAATATAAGGAAAATATAGATAAAAAAAAGAAAAAATATATGGAAAATATACAAAAAACCTATGAAAACGATATAAAAAGCTCAAAATCTTGAGGCACCAGCATGGGCTGGAGCGTTTCCCCGGGGCGGGTTTGGGGTGGGGGCCGCAGCCCCGGCTGCTCACCGCCCTCTCCCCTCCTGCCCCCAGTATCACCCTGCACCTGAAGATCTCGTGCCCGTCGTCTCCCGCCTTTAACTACTCCCGAAACCCCATCTGTGCCGTGCCCCAGGTGAAGATCGAGATGGAGTCGGACTACGAGGACACCGACACGGAGAAGGCTCCCCGGGACATGGGCAGTGAGACCACGCTATAGCCCCGCAGCCGGAGTTTAATTTATATATATATATATCGACACCGCCGCACTCGGATATAGATAGATAAAGGAAATGGGGGGTTCCTCTCTGCCCGGCGCAGGAGGCCCCGGCGGTCCCGCGCTCCGGTAGATTTGTAGGGTGCTGTGGAATTCCCTCTCTTCCCGCTGGGCGAAGGCAACGCCGCTGGCGGCGGAACGGGGCCGGAATGGGGGAATCCGGGATTTCGGCCCCAGAAAGGGGGGATTGGTGATTTCAGGCCTAGGAAAGGTGGGATTGGTGATTTCAGGCCCGGGAAAGGTGGGATTGGTGATTCTGGCTCCACAGAAAAGTACAATCTGTGAATTTGGCCCAGGAAAGGTGGAATCAGTGATTTCAGCCCTAGAAAGGTGGGACTGGTGATTTCAGGCCCTGGAAAGGTGGGATTGGTGACTTTAGCCCCAGAAAGGTGGGATTGGTGATTCTGGCTCCACAGAAAGGGGGAATTGATGACTTCAGGCCCAGAAAGGTGGAATTGGTGACTTTAGCCCCAGAAAGTGGGATCAGTGGTTTTGGCTCCACAGAAAGTTGGGATTAGTGATTTCAGTGCCAGAAAGGTGGAATTGGTGATTTTGGTTCAGGAAAAGTGGAATTGGTGATTTTGGCCCAGGAAAGGTGGGATTGGTGGTTTTTAGCCCCAGAATTGGGATTTGTGATTGGTGGGATTGGTGATCCTGGCCCCGCTCTGGCTGCTGGGCTGGAGGAGCTGCAGGAGCAGCTGGGATGTGCCTATGGAAAAGGGGGGTGTGCCAGGGTGGAAGGAGGTTTGTGTGTGCCAGGGGGGTGTGCCAGGGGTGGGAGGATGTTGTGGGGCCGAGAGGGATGGGGAGAGCAGGTCCTGCTCCCAAATCCCTGGAATCCCCCCGTGGCTCCGGGGGAGCCCTGTTCTGGGGAGGGAATGGGGGGCGGTGAGAGCTGAAAGCGGCTGCTCCAAACCCTGCTGGGCATCCCGAGAGGGGCAGCGGGGCTGGAGGAACCCGGCTGTGCTGGGATGGGAGGAGCGGGAAGAGGAGGAGGAGCAGAACAGCAGGATGGGGATGAAGAGGGAGCACCTGGGATGAGGATGAGGCTCCTGGGACGGGGATGAAGAAGAGAAGGCTCCTGGGATGAGAGGAGGAAGCACCTGGGATGGACATGAAGAGGAGGAGGCACGGCAGGATGGGGATGAAGAAGAGGAAGCTCTTCATGGGGATGAGGAGGAGGAGGAGGCACGGCAGGATGGAGAGGAGCCGGTGCCGGGAGGGAAGGGAAGGAGGAGCAGCTCAGGGTGAAGGAATTTGTCACTTGAGGGCAAAAAACGCCAACAGGAACGGTTCCTGAGGGAACTGGGAACGGCTCCTGAAGGAGACAGGATGGGTTTGTGACAGAATTTAGGATGGTTTCCACAGGGAATCGGGAATGGTTTGTGCAGGGAGTCGGGAATTGCTCCTGAGGGAATCAGGAATGGCTCCTGAGGGAGTCAGGAATGTTCGTGCAGGGAATCAGGAACTGCTCCTGAGGGAGCTGGGAAGCGTTTCTGGTGGAATCCAGGCTGGTTTCCGCAGGGAAATGGGAACAGTGGCTGCAGCGAAGCTGTTTGGTCGCCCACCCCACACCCTCACCTGTCACCTCTCCCAGGCCTGGGAACAGCCCCATTGCTCCTCCAGCCCTTCTGTCCCTGGGGGAATCCCCTGGCTGGGAATTTGAGGATTCCATCTGGAGGAATCCCCTGGCTGGGGGAATCCCCTGGCTGGGGAAATCCCGGGATTCTCCATTGAGGAATCCCATGGCTGTGGGAATCCCAGGATTCTCCATGGAGGAATCCCCTCGCTGGTAGTATTCCAGGATTCCATCTGGAAGAATCCCCTGGCTGGTGAATCCCAAGATTCCATCTGGAGGAATCCCCTGGCTGGGGGAATCCCAGGATTCTCCATGGAGGAATCCTTGGGCTGGGGGAATCCCGGGATTCTCCATGGAGGAATCCCCTGGCTGTGAGAATTCCAGGATTCCATCTGGAGGAATCTCCTGGCTGTGGGAATCCCAGGATTCTCCATGGAGGAATCCCCTGGCTGGGAATCGGAGGATTCCATCTGGAGGAATCCCCTGGCTGGGGGAATCCTGGGATTCCCCATGGAGGAATCCTTGGGCTGGGGGAATCCTGGGATTCCCCATGGAGGAATCCCCTGGCTGAGGGAATCCCAGGATTCTCCATGGAGGAATCCCCTGGCTGAGGGAATCCCAGGATTCTCCATGGAGGAATCCTTGGGCTGGGGGAATCCTGGGATTCCTCTGGCTCTGCTGCCCAGGGTCCCTGCTCCCACTCCATTCCCTGCTCTGGGCCATTCCCAGCACTGGGAGCAGGAGGAGAGAGCAGCCCCTGCTCCCCAGTGCTCCCAGTTCCACCCAGCAGCCCCTCCCGGTGCCCAGCAGCATTTTGGGGTCCCCCAGGGGCTCTTCCCACCGGGAGAGGAGCAGTGGGGATCGGGCTCGGAGCTGGGGCTGCCTCTGCCAGGCTCCCTCCCCTTTTTTCCAGGCTTTAAAGGATTTTTCCCACCCGCGCCAGGCCCGGCCGTGGGTCAGGAACAGGTCCCAAAGGACTGGAAATAATCCTTTCCTCGTTTTTCCGGGATGAATCCTCCGTTCCTTTCCCTCCCAGAGCCCCCGGGCCCTTCGCGTGAGCAGAACCGACCTGACACCGACACCAGCAGCACTGGGGTTCTTCTGGGACACCAGTTACACACTGGGACACCAGTCACACACTGGCACACCAGTTGCACACTGGCACACCAGTCAAACACTGCAACTGGCACACCAGTCACACTCTGGCACACCAGTCAAACTCTGGCACACCAGTCACACACTGGCACACCAGTCACACACTGGCACACCAGTCACACCCTGGCACACCAGTCACACACTGGCACACCAGTCACACACTGGCACACCAGTCACACACTGGCACACCAGTCACACCCTGCAGCTGCTCTGGCCCTCGGCGCAGGACAGATCCCTGTAAATACTCAGATCACAGAGACTCGAGGCCGTTTCCTGTTCATAGCAGTTCCTCATTCTGGCTCAGGTGCAGCTCCTGGGGACACCTGGCAGTGCCCCAGCCCTGCCCCGGCAGTGCCCAGCCTCGCCCTGGCAGTGCCCAGCCCAGCCCTGGCAGTGCCCAGCCCTGCCCTGGCAGTGCCCAGCCCCGGCAGTGCCCAGCCCTGCCCCGGCAGTGCCCAGCCCTGGCAGTGCCCAGCCCTGCCCTGGCAGTGCCCAGCCCTGTCCCGGCAGTGCCCAGCCCAGCCCTGGCAGTGCCCAGCCCTGCCCCGGCAGTACCCAGCCCTGCCCCGGCAGGGCCCAGCCCTGGCAGTGCCCAGCCCTGGCAGTGCCCAGCCTCGCCCTGGCAGTGCCCAGCCCTGGCAGTGCCCAGCCCTGGCAGTGCCCAGCCCTGCCCTGGCAGTGCCCAGCCTCGCCCTGGCCGTGCCCAGCCCTGGCAGTGCCCAGCCCCGCCCTGGCCGTGCCCAGCCCTGGCAGTGCCCAGCCTCGCCCTGGCAGTGCCCAGCCCTGCCCCGGCAGTGCCCAGCCCTGGCAGTGCCCAGCCCTGGCAGTGCCCAGCCTCGCTCTGGCAGTGCCCAGCCCTGGCAGTGCCCAGCCCTGGCAGTGCCCAGCCCTGGCAGTGCCCAGCCTCGCCCTGGCCGTGCCCAGCCCTGGCAGTGCCCAGCCTCGCCCTGGCCGTGCCCAGCCCTGGCAGTGCCCAGCCTCGCCCTGGCAGTGCCCAGCCCTGCCCCGGCAGTGCCCAGCCCCGGCAGTGCCCAGCCCTGCCCTGGCAGTGCCCAGCCCTGGCAGTGCCCAGCCTCGCTCTGGCAGTGCCCAGCCCTGCCCCGGCAGTGCCCAGCCCTGGCAGTGCCCAGCCCTGGCAGTGCCCAGCCTCGCTCTGGCAGTGCCCAGCCTTGCCCTGGCCGTGCCCAGCCCTGCCAGGCACACCCAGGCCTCGGGGACACCGTGCCTCCCTCCGTAGCTTTCTCCCCCACGCCGTGGTAGCCGCAGCGTGCTCCAGGTAGGCTTTGAGGTTCCAATTGAGCAGGTTCCATTTCCTTTCTCTGCTTCCCGGGCTCTGGGAGCTGCTCCGTAGGGCAGAGCTGAAGCCCCTCCAGGCTGCTCTGGGCTCTTTGTCCCTTTCTTGGCGAGGTTTCCCACGAGGTTTTTTGGGGTTTTTGTACAAAGCGCAGCAGCCTCAGCCCGGCCGCCTCCAGCACGGCACCACTTGAACCATTTTGTATTTCTCGGTGACACAACCTAATAAAAACCTCGTTTCCACGAGCCCCAGCTCTCCGCGTGTTTCTGGGGCTCAGGCAGCAATCCCAAATTCCCCTCCCCGCGGGGTTTTGGCAGGGCTGCAGCACCTCCAGCCTTCTGGAACCCTAAAAATCAGAATAAAACCTCCGAGGCCATCGAGTCTGGCATCACAACAAACATTTCCTGCTCTGAGAAAGGTGGGATCAGCCACTCCAGGGAGAGGAGGGGCCCAGATTCACCTGGATAATCCCGCAAGGAAGCTGCTCCTGAGGTTCATCAGAGATAATCAGAGCCTGCAAACCAAGTCCTTCATCCTCTGCTCTGGAATTGGTCAGGGAACACTCAGGAAGCCGGACAGGACTCGTCCAGGCAGGAAAGGAGGAGATTTTCCCATTTTCAGCCCAGGTGGAGCAGTTTTGTCTCTCTGGGTGGGAGCCAGACCCTTCCCTGCTGAGACACAGCTTCAAAGACAGCCCTGCTCCTTTAGGAGTGAAATCACGGCTCTGTAATAACTCCAGGGCACAAAGAGGATTCTGTTTTGTCTTCTCACACTTTATTTAGCCAGCCTGCGCTACTCACTGAGCACTCACACTTTACAACACGGTGCAGGAAACCTCCCCCCAGCCCCGCGGTGTTCTTTGGTTAGAAAAAAAAAAGGCTTTTAAAAAATTCACCATCCAAAGAGCAAAAAAAGCCCAGCCTAGCTGCACTCTAGAACATGTTACACCAGCCCAGGGCCTGCACAGGCCCAGGACACAAATATGGCTTTAATTTTAATTTGTTTTTCAAGTAATTCCTCTAAAGAAGAGCTTGAACTAAACATCCAGCACTGAGGGGGAAACTGGGGATGCCAGGACTTGGAGAACAGAGCCAGCGAGGGGGGCATCCCACGGGATTGCTGGAATTGCTGGAATTGCCAGGATCCCAAGCAGCTCCTGCAGGAGCAGGGCTGGCTCAGGAGTGGGGATAATCCCAGTTTAAACACAAACCAGGAGTGTGCATAATCCGGGATTCAAGACAAAGCAGGAGTGTGGATAATCCGGGATTCAAGACAAAGCAGGAGTGTGCATAATCCGGGATTCAAGACAAAGCAGGAGGGTGGATAATCCCAGCTCAAACACAAACCAGGATAATCCCAGTTTAAACATAAACCAGGAGTGTGGATAATCCTGGCTCAAACACAAAGCAGGAGTGTGGATAATCCTGGCTCAAACACAAACCAGGAGTGTGGATAATCCTGGCTCAAACACAAACCAGGAGTGTGGATAATCCCAGCTCAAACACAAAGCAGGAGTGTGGATAATCTGGGATTCAAGACAAAGCAGGAGTGTGGATAATCCCAGCTCAAACACGAAGCAGGAGGGGCTTGGATAATCCCAGCTCAAACACGAAGCAGGAGGAGTCTGGATATTCCCAGCTCAGCCACACTTCCAATAAATACCTGTGACCTCTGAGTGGGGAAAAGCCCCACGTGCGAGACAATAAATAAAAAATATTGCATTTTCTATCGGCCTGTTTGGGAGTCAGTCTGGAATGTCATGGACTGGACAGGCCCTGGCTAGGCCCAGCTCCCAGGGGGCCCTGGCTCCCAGACTAGGCCTGGCTAGGCCCGGCTCCCAGGGGCCCTGGCTAGGCCCAGCTCCCAGGCTAGGCCTGGCTCCCAGGGACCCTGGTTAGGCCCAGCTCCCAGGCTAGGCCTGGCTCCCAGGGACCCTGGTTAGGCCCAGCTCCCAGGCCAGGCCTGGCTCCCAGGGGCCCTGGTTAGGCCCAGCTCCCAGACTAGGCCTGGCTAGGCCCGGCTCCCAGGGACCCTGGTTAGGCCCAGCTCCCAGGCTAGGCCTGGCTCCCAGGGGCCCTGGCTAGGCCTGGCTCCCAGGGCCCCAGGCTAGGCCCAGCTCCCAGGCTAGGCCTGGCTCCCAGGGGCCCTGGCTAGGCCCAGCTCCCAGGCTAGGCCTGGCTCCCAGGGCCCCGGTTAGGCCCAGCTCCCAGGCCAGGCCTGGCTAGGCCGGCAGAGCCTCGAGCTCTTTGGGTTTCAGCAGTTTCTTGGCAGCGATGATGGTGTTCTTCATCAGCATGGCCACGGTCATGGGCCCCACGCCGCCGGGCACCGGCGTGATGTAACTCGCCTTCTTCCTCACCCCTGAGGGGAAAAGCTCGGCTTAAGGACCAGGCAAGGCTTCTCAGCCTAAAGCCAGGCAGGTTCTGTCAGGATTAACACTTTAGCAATGGGGTCCAGGGGGTTTTTCCCTGCATGGCCCAGTGGAGCTTAACTGCAAAGGCCAAGGCAGGGAAAAGCACCAAGCCAGGCCTAAAAGTGCTCAAGCCAGGCCTGGAAGCACAAGCAAAACAGCAAAAAGCTAGGCCTAAAAGCACCAAAAAGCTGGGCCCAAAGTAAAAAGGTCTGAAAGCACCAAAAAGCCGGGCCCAAAAGCACAAAGCCAGGCTTAAAGCACCAAGCAAGGCCTGGAAGCACAAGGGTCCAGAACAGCAAAAAGCTGGGCCCCAAAGCAGTAAGCCAGGCCCAAAAGCACAAAGCTCTGAAAACACCAAAACCCAGGCCATAAAGTACCAAAAAGCTGTGCCTAAAAGCCAAAGTAGTAAGACCTAAAAGCACAAAAACTCAGACCTGGGAGCCCCAAAAATCTGAGCCCAGAAGTGCCAAGCCAGGCCTAAAAGTGCCAAGATCTGCAAGCGCCAAAAAAAACAGGCCTAAAAGCAGCAAAGAGCTGGGCCAGAAAGCACCAAGGCCTAAAAGCACTAAAAGCCAGGCCTAAAAGCCAGGCCTAAAAGCCAGGCCTAAAAGCCAGGCCTAAAAGCCAGGCCTAAAAGCCAGGCCTAAAAGCCAGGCCTAAAAGCCAGGCCTAAAAGCCAGGCCTAAAAGCCAGGCCTAAAAGCCAGGCCTAAAAGCCAGGCCTAAAAGCCAGGCCTAAAAGCTGATTTCCAGCACAGAAAGGTCAAATCCAAGACCAGGGCTGGAGCAGAGGTTGAGACTCAACTGCTGAGGCTCAGGAGGCTCCTCTGGAGCGTCCCCTGGGAATACCCCAGGACAAACCCCGAGCTCAGTGAGGTAAACCAGGCTTTGTGCGTGAAAAAGCCGATCCTGAGCCTTTCCTCACCTTCGAAATCCACGTCCCCCACCAGGCGGGGCTTGGCCGTGACGGGGTCCTGCACCCTGGTGATGCCCACGTCGATGACGGCGGCGCCCTCCTTGATCATGTCGGCCGTGATCAGGTTGGGGATGCCTGGGAGGCACAGCCACAGCCTCAGAGGGGCTCCACATCCCCCCGATGCCCCATCCCACCCACCCGGGCTGTCCTGCCTCCCAAAATAACTGCATTCAAGAATCTTAAGGGTTTTTCCCAATCTAAGCCATCCTAAGGAATGCAAATCTCCCCACAGTGGCACAGCCAGGTGCCGGTGTTCAGCTCAGATATTTCAGCTGGAAGAGGGGAAATTCAGATGGGATTTTTGGAAGGAATCTCTCCCTGGGAGGGTGGGAGGCCCTGGGCAGAGGAGCTGTGGCTGCCCCAGCCCTGGACAGGGCATGGGACATCCTGATCTGGTGGGAAGTGTCCAGAGGGTTGGAACAGGATGATCTTTAAGGTCCTTGCAGCCCAAATTCCGTGACTCCATGTTCCCTGATAATCCCTGAACACAGAACAGGAATCCTCCTCAGGGAGTTCTGGCAGAGCAGGCAGGACCCCACCCCCTCTGCAAGGGGGAACCTGCAAACCCTTCAGCTCTGAGGCTCCTTGCTCATTGCACCGAGGCAGGAGGAGCTGGGGCAGTGCCCAAACCCACCCCAGCCCAGCTGGGCACGGCTCTGGCTGTGCCAGGGGAGGGCTGGGAGAAACTTCCTGGGGCTAACCCAGCCTGTTAGGGTGGGGTGAGCATCTGGTTCTGCCAGATATCGGGGGGATCCACTCCCAGCCCGGCTTTATCTCCACCACCGGAGTCTCCCTCAGCTCTGCTCGTGCTGCCCACGGTCACTCCCACACCACCTCTGTCCTGAGCCTCCCCCTCCACTCCTCAGCTCTCCAGCACCCTCTCACCCTACTCCATTTCCAGCCGTGCCAGGGGGGTTTGGGTTGGATTTTGGGAAGGTTCCTCCCCCAGAGGTGCTGGCACTGCCCAGGGAATGGGCACGGCCCCGAGGCTGCCGGAGCTCCAGGAGAGCTTGGACAGCGCTGCCAGGGTGGGAATTTGGGGTGTCTGTGCAGGGCCGCAGGGTGGGAATTTGGGGTGTCTGTGCAGGGCCCCAGGGTGGGAATTTGGGGTGTCTGTGCAGGGCTCCAGGGTGGGAATTTGGGGTGTCTGTGCAGGGCCCCAGGGTGGGAATTTGGGGTGTCTGTGCAGGGCCCCAGGGTGGGAATTTGGGGTGTCTGTGCAGGGCCCCAGGGTGGGAATTTGGGGTGTCTGTGCAGGGCTCCAGGGTGGGAATTTGGGGTGTCTGTGCAGGGCTCCAGGGTGGAACTTGGGGTGTCTGTGCAGGGCTGGATCCATGATCCTGGTGGGCTCCTTCCCACCCCAACCCCTTCCATGACTCTCCAGGGCTGTGCAGGCTGTGATCAGGACCGCGGCTTTTTGGCTCAACCACAGGAGACCCCAGCTCCCAGAGCCCCCTGTCCTCAGCCCTGAGACCCTCCCAGAGAGGCCCCAGGACATTCCATGCCCAGGATTCCCAGCAGGAACACCCCCAGCCTGTTGGAACCCTGTGCACTGAGAATTCCAGACTTTCTGTGCTGACCCCCAAGCAAACTCTGCATTGACCTGAGGCCGTGGAACAGGCTCCCAAAATTGAGTGACAGCGCTGGGACTGTGGGTGTGCAGTTTGAATAGAAGTGTGTGATAGCACAGGGTGAAAACTTAAAGGTTTTAGAATATAGTAATATATATATGTAAAGTAAGATGGAGGATTTCAGGTGGAGGCCAATCCTTCTTCTCCACGGGTCTGGGTGATATTTTGTAATTGGATAGAAAAATTCACACTGCGGACCACAGGTGGTTGGTTATTGAGTTAAAAGCAAAAACAATTTAGGTGTCATTTCTTAATTGGACAGTTTGTGCTTAAAAGACCTTGTAAAGAGACAGAGCCATTTTCCATGTCGTTAGCTAGAACTCACAGCTTGTGAGTCTGTAACATAGATAAGAATTAACAAACATCTGAGTCTGAACATGAAATCTGTCTCTCGAGCATTTAATCCAGTCTCTGACAGGAGAAAGGAAGATAAAGAACCCTCAGACAGCCCTGCTGGGGCCCCCCTCACCTGCTGCCTCCCCCCCTCACCTGCAGGGACCCCCCCTCACCTGCAGGGACCCCCCCCTCACCTGCCAGGGACCCCCCTCACCTGCAGGGACCCCCCCCCTCACCTGCTGGGCCCCCCCCTCACCTGCGGCTGCCACCACGATGTCAGCACGGATCGTGTGCTGTTTCAGCTGCTCCTTGGGCGTGTAGCGGTGCGAGATTGTCACCGTGGCGTCACCTGCGGTGCCGAGGGACAGGGGGTCACACCCAGCACCCAAACCCAGCCATTCCCCTGCACCCTCACCCTCAGGGCCGCCCCTGTGCTCCCCAGGAACATCGGGGGCTGCTGGTGAAGCCCAGGCAGGGATTTGGGGTGGAACAGGACAAGGAGGGGGCAGCCAGGGCAGGGTCAGGCTCTGCTCCCAGGGAACAGGGACAGGATGAGACAAAACAGCCTCAAACCTGTGCCAGGGGAGGTTTAGGTTGGATGTCAGAAAAAAATCATCATGGAAAGGTTGTAAAATATTGGAAGAGGCTGCCCAGGGAAAGGGGGAAGGCCCCCAGGCGTGGAAGTGTTCAAAGCACGTGTGGATGTGGCACTCGAGGCCGTGGGCTGGTGCTGCCCATGGCTGAGTGATGCCTGGATTTAATTGCCTCACAGACCTTTTCCAACCTGAACAATTCTGGGATTCTAAGATCGTGTTGGGGATTATTTCACCCTGGGCCAGACCCCTGACCAGGGCACTGCTCAGGGTGCTTTGGAGGCTGAAGGGGGAGTTGAGGGTGCTCCTGGCCTCACCTCCGGGGCGCTCGTGGCTGCCGTCGGTGTGCAGCAGCATGGCGATCGGCATCCCCACGTTCTTGGACCTGCCCGCCACCACCACGTTCCTGCCCAGCGTCGGGATCCCTGCAGGGGACAAATCACACACTCACAGGCTGTCCTGAGCTGGGAGGGACCCGCAGGGGTCGCTGATCCAGCCCTGGGCCCCACACAGACACCCCAAGGAGCTCCGGCAGCCTCGGGGCCGTGCCCGTTCCCTGGGCAGTGCCAGCACCTCTGGGGGAGGAACCTTCCCAAAATCCAACCCAAACCCCCCTGGCCCAGCTGCAGCCCTGCCCTGGCTCCTGTCCCTGTCACACAGAGCTCAGCTCTGCCCCTCCTCTCCCCCTGCCAAGGAAGCTGGAGCTGGGATCAGCCTCCCTCAGCCTCTCCAGCTCAACACCCCCAGGGCCCTCAGCCACTCCTCGTGTGGCCCCTCCAGACCCTTCCCCACCCTCGTGTCCCTCCTTTGCACTCTCCCCAATAATTTATTGTCTTCTTTACACTGCACCACCCAAAACTGGGTGAGCTTTGGGCTGAGGCCACCCCAGGGCAGAGCAAAGCAGGACAATCCCTCCCTGGCCACAATGTCCCTGCTGTCCCCAGGACAGGACAATCCCTCCCTGGCCACGCTGTCCCTGCTGTCCCTCCCAGGACAGGACAATCCCTCCCTGGCCACACTGTCCCTGCTGTCCCCAGGACAGGGATGTCCCTGCTGTCCCCAGGGCACAGCTGACTGGGCTCCAAGTGGCCCTGGACCAGCACCCCCAGTTCCTCCCAGCTGCTCTCCAGCCTCCCCTTTCCAGCCCACCCACCCAGCCAGGGGTGCCCATCCTGGGGCAGGATCCAGCCCTTGCCTGGTTAAACTCCACCAGTTTGGGGATTTTCCCTCCCTGCTCTGTCCAGGTCCCCCTGCAGGGAGTGGCAGCTGCTCCCAGTCCAGTGTCACCAGCACACCCAGTGCTGCTTCCAGCCCTGAGGCCAGGACTGAGGATGGAGCCCTGCAGAACCCAGCAGTGCCCTGCCCCAGCCTGCTGTCACCCCTGTCACCCCTCATGCCCGACCCACGAGTTGTGCAGCTGGGAATCCTCCGAGCCAAGCAGGAATCCCCAGGAATCGGCCCCAGGCTGCAGCAGCAGCTCTCACCTGTTCTCTGGATGATCTCCCAGACGCCCCAGGGCGTGGCAGGCAGCATGGAGTCCTGGTCCAGGCACATCCTGCCCACGTTGAGCACGTGGAACCCGTCCACGTCCTTGTGCGGGCTCACGGCGTTGCAGACCCTGCGCTCGTCGATGTGATCTGGAGAGGGCAGCAGCTCTCAGGGACCAACCCAACACCCGGGCTGTGCTGCCAGCCGGGCTCTGCTCCTCTGTGAACTCCAGCCCCGAGTCCCAGGATGGAGCTCTGACCCCAAACTGCAGCTCTGACCCTGAGCTGGAACTGTGACCCCAAACTGCAGCTCTGACCCTGAGCTGGAATTGTGACCCCAACTGCAGCTCTGACCCTGAGCTGGAACTGTGACCCCAAACTGCAGCTCTGACCCTGAGCTGGAACTGTGACCCCAAACTGCAGCTCTGACCCTGACTCTTGAGCTGGAATTGTGACCCCAAACTGCAGCTCTGACCCTGAGCTGGAATTGTGACCCCAAACTGCAGCTCTGACCCTGAGCTGGAACTGTGACCCCAAACTGCAGCTCTGACCCTGAGCTGGAACTGTGACCCCAAACTGCAGCTCTGACCCTGAGCTGGAACTGTGACCCCAAACTGCAGCTCTGACCCTGAGCTGGAACTGTGACCCCAAACTGCAGCTCTGACCCTGAGCTGGAACTGTGACCCCAAACTGCAGCTCTGACCCTGAGCTGGAACTGTGACCCCAAACTGCAGCTCTGACCCTGAGCTGGAACTGTGACCCCAAACTGCAGCTCTAACCCTGACTCTTGAGCTGGAATTATGATCCCAAACTGGAGCTCTGACCCTGAGCCCTGAGCTGGAACTGTGACCCCAAACTGGAGCTCTGACCCTGAGTCCTCAGCTGGAATTGTGACCCCAAACTGGAGCTCTGACCCTGAGCCTTAAATTGAGATTTTGTCCTTAAGCCCAAGCTGTGACCCCAAGCCCTGAGCTGGAATTAGGACCTCAAACTGAAATTGGGACCCCAAACTGGAATTGGGACCCCGAGCCTCGAGCTGGAACTGTGACCCTGAGCCCAAGTTGTAATCCTGAGTCCTGGAACTGTGACCCCAAGTCCCAGGGGGGAGCTCAGACCCCAAATTGCAGCTCTGACTCTGAGCCTTGAACTGAAATTGCGACCCCAAACTAGAACTCTGACCCCAAGCCTTGAGCTGGAATTGTGACCCTGAGCTGGAATTAAGACCTCAAACTGGAATTGGGACCCTCAGTCTTGTGCTGGAATTGTGACCCCCAAGCTGGAATTATGATCCCAAGCCCTGAGCTCTGACCCTGAGCTGGAATGGTGGCCCCAAGCTCTGATCCCAAGCCTTCAGCTGGAATTGTGACCCCAAGCTGGAGCTCTGACCTTGAACCCTGAGCTGGAATTTCAACCCTGCGCCCCAAACTGGAATTGCAACCCCAAACTGGAGCTCTGACCCTGAGCCGCAATTCTGACCCTGGAACACCCCCAGAGCTTGGGGCCTGAAGCTCCCCTGCACCCCCAGCTCCAGGCTGGCAGCTCCCAGGGCTCTGCAGGCACCCCAACCCCAGCCCTGCTCACACTGAGGGTGTTCTGAGGCAGCCCCGAGGCCGCACCCAGCTCTGGAAGCTGATACCCCACAGGAATAGATCCTGTGAGCGCAGAGACCGAACCCCTGCGGGCAGCCGGCGCTGAGGGGAGGGATCAGGGCAGGATCCCTGCCCCATCCTGCAGCCCTGGGAGCCTCCAGGGCAGGGGCTGAGCTGCTCACCGGGCAGGGGGAGCTGCACCAGCAGCCCGTCCACGGCCGCGTCGTTGTTGAGTTTGGAGATCAGCTCCAGCAGCTCCTCCTCGCTGATGGAGGCCGGCCTCACGATGGTCTCGCTGCTGATCCCTGGAATGGCCACACCCACGGCGTCAGCGAGGCACAAAACACTGTTTTATCAGGTTTTGTGGATTTAAACTGCCCCGTTTCGCTGCCTGGCTGAATGTGGGAGGTGCACACTGAGGGTGGAAGGGTTTGTGCAGCTCCCAGGCTGGAGAGATCTTCACAAGTTTGGGATTTGTTGTGATTACAGGGGACTGGTGATCTGGGAAAGGACATTTGGGACCCTCCCAGAGCAGGGAGGAACCCAACCAAAGGCTGCTACCATGAAAATAAAACCATGTGGCTTGAGAGGCCTCTGGACACAGTGAAAAAGGGATGCTTGCCTAAAAATCCCAGCTCCAAGAGCAGCTTCAGCTGTTCAGGACCCAGGTTAAATGACACCATTTACAGCTCCTGCCCCCAAGCAGGGCCTTGGATTGCAGGAGGGGAAGGAGTCAGAGGGCAGCGAGGCTGCTGAACAGGGGCTGTGACCCAGCCAGATGGGAAAAGGAGGCCAAAAGTCCTCCCCTGTGCTTTTTATGGCTCTGGGGAAGCTGGAAAACCCCAACCACAGAGCTGGAGTTCCCCTAAAGGACCCAACAGGTCACATTTAACCACACCCCAGTACAACCAGGCAGCCCGAGAACCCAAATTCTGGGTGATGGTGAAAAGCCAACAAGTGGATGCATCCCAAAAAGCCTCCAGCATCGAGGATTCCCAACCAAACCTGACACTTACCCACATCAGCGGCCGCTTTGGTTTTGTTGAGGACGTAGGAGTGGCTGGCCGGGTTCTCCCCCACCAGCACCACGCTGAGGTGGGGCCGCCTGTTCCCAGCAGCCACCCACTGCTGCACCTCGTGCCGCGCTTCCTGCCGGATCTGCCGGGCCAGCTTCCTCCCCGAGATCACCACGGCGTCCCCTCTGCGGGGGAAAAGTGTCACCACGGCCCCGGGGCCATCAGCTGCCAGCCCCGGGCAGGACGGAGCAGCAAAACCAGGGGGAAAAGGCTCCGTGTCCCTTGTGCTCTGCCACGTCCAGCAGCACAGTCCAGCCCCAGTTACAGCATCAAAGCCAAGTGAGGCAGAATCAGAATATCCCGAGCTGGAAAGGACCCACTAGGGTCACTGATCCTGGCACTACACCCCAAAATCCCACCCTGTGGCTCCCTGGGAGCATTGTCCAAACACTCCCTGAGCTCTGGCAGCCTGGGGGCTGTGCCCATTCCCTGGGGACTGCTCCAAAACTCACCCTGAGACCGGGCTGTCCTGGAGTCCCAGGAGAGGGAAAAGCACCAGAGGCTCTCGGGGGCAAAGAGTGAGCTCAGAACGGTTTGGAGCAGGGTGAGACAGGTCTCTGTCCCTGTCACCCCAGTGCCCAGGGAGCACTCAGGGGGGTCTCTGTCCCTGCCACCCCAGGGAATGTTCTGGGGTCTCTGTCCTCCTCATGCCAAGGAATAATCAAGAGGAGAAGGTGGTCTCCTTCTTTCTCACTCAGGGGGTTTCTGACCCCCCAATGCCCGGGGGGGGTCTCTGACTCTTTCATTCTGGGGGATGATGGGGGGGGTGCCTACATCCCCCTCACCCTGGCGGATGCCTGGGTGTGTCTGCATCCCTCTGCACCCAGGGGAACCCCGGTGTGGGGAGGTCTCTGTCCTGGGGGATGATCGGGAGTGTCTCCATCCCCCTCACACCTGTGTGTCCCTGTCCCCCACACTCCGGGGCAGCTCTGCTCTGGGGCGGTCTCTGTCCCCTCACGCCGGGACAGCCCCGCTCTGGGGCGGTCTCTGTCCCCTCACGCCGGGACAGCCCTGCTCTGGGGCGGTCTCTGTCCCCTCACTCCGGGGCAGCCCCGCTCTGGGGCGGTCTCTGTCCCCTCACTCCGGGACAGCCCCGCTCTGGGGCGGTCTCTGTCCCCTCACTCCGGGGCAGCCCTGCTCTGGGGCGGTCTCCGGGCCCCTCAGCCCAGGGTACCTCTGTCCCCTCACTCCAGGGCAGCCCCGCTCCCACGCAAGGCTGCCGCGGGATTTCATCAGCCTGCAGCGCCCGGCGCGGCCGCTGGGGGCCGGCCCGCCCACCCCGGAACCGCAGGAACCGAACGGGCCGCGAACCCCCGGCCCGGGGCCGCCCGAACCGGGCCGGGCCTCCCCCTGCACAACCGAGCAGCGCGGCGGCACCGGGCTGAGCGGGGCGGGCGCTGCTCCCGCCTCCCTCCCACCCATCCCCTCACAGCCCCGGGGTCCCGGGCCGTACCGGGCGGCGCTGAGGTGCAGGCGGCGGGCGCGGGGCTCCAGCGGGGCGCGGCTGAGGGCGCGGAGGGGCCGGAACGCAGCAGCCATGGCGCGGTTCAGCCTCACGGGCGGCGAGAACAGCTCTGAGGGAAGCGTGGCGCCTCGCTTTTATATACCCCCGGTAAGCCCCGCCCCCCGCGGGAGCCAATGGGGCTCCGTGCCCAGAACGACCCGCGCGCGTTTTCACCGCCCCGGCGCATGCGCGGCTCCCGCGGGCCGGAGCTGACACCGGAACTCCTGAGCCGGCAGCTCCGAACGGCAAGAAAATAACACAAACACCGCAAGAGAGGTTATTTTGGTGTAAGTGATGTCACCCCCACAGCTCCCGCAGCGGGCACCGTGTGTGTGGGGGAGAGGCTGGACACGGCCCCAGAGGTGCCCTGGGCTGAGCCCGGCGTGGGCAGCAGCTCCGGGGGGATTCTGCCCCTCGGCCCCGCTCAGCTGAGACCCCACCTGCAGAGCTGGGACCCCGCCCGGAGGATGGGGAGCTGCTGTCCCCTCAGCCCGGGCTATCTCCGTCCCCCTCACTCCGGAGCAGCCCCGCTGTGGGGCGGTCTCCGTCCCCCTCAAGCCGGGAATCTCTGTCCCCCTCACGAACTGGAGCCCTTCGGGAGCCGGGCTGGGAGAGCCGGGGATGTTCCCCCGGAGAAGGGAAGGCTCCGGGGAGAGCCGGGGATGTTCCCCCGGAGAAGGGAAGGCTCCGGGGAGAGCCGGGGATGTTCCCCCGGAGAAGGGAAGGCTCCGGGGACAGCCGGGGATGTTCCCCCGGAGAAGGGAAGGCTCCGGGGCGAGCTCGGAGCCCCTGCAGGGCCTGAGGGGCTCCAGCAGAGCTGCGGAGGGGCCGGGGGCACCCGGAGCTGCTCCCAACATGGCGGCTGAGCCGGGCCCCGCCCCCAGCCCGCCCCCCGCGGGCCCGAGCCCCGCCCCTTTCGGCGCGCTCCGCCTGGCGACCAATCAGATCGCTCGGTGCCGCTGCGGCCACGCCCGCTGTGTGTTCGCTCACAGCGTGGAACGCCGCTGGCCCCGCCCCCAGCGCCATGCTCGGCTCCCATTGGCTGTCGTCAAGGGAGACGGGGCGGGGCCCGGCCGCGAGCAGCGGCGCTGAGCGGCGGCGGCGGCAGCGGCGGAGCGGAGCGGGCGGAGCCGCTTCAGCTCCTCTGGGGCAGCGCCGCTCGGCCCGGCCCAGCTCCGCTCAGCGCCCGGCCCTGCCCTGCTCTGCCCGCTCTGCTTCCCTCTGCCCTCTCCCCTTTCCCTTCTGCCCTCTCCCCTTTCCCCTCTCCCCTTTCCCCTCTGCCCTCTCCCCTTTCCCCTCTGCCGTTTCCCCTCTGCCCTCTCCCCTTTCCCCTCTGCCCTCCTCACTCCTCCTTTCCCCTCCCGTCCCCTCTCTCCCCTCCTCTCCTCTCATTCCCGCTCCCCTCAACTCCCCTGTCATCCCCTTCCAGTCCTTCCATTCTCCCCCTCCCGTCTTCCCCCGTCCCTCCACTCTCCTCTAGTCCTTTACGCTCTCTCTCCCCTCCTGCCCCCACCACTCCCCTCCCCTCCTCCCCTCCGCACCTCATCCCCACTCCCCTCGTCTCCCTTCTCTTCCCCTCCCAGTCCTTCCATTCTCCCCCTCCCACCTTTTTCCTGTCCCCTCCACTCTCCTTACTCCCCTCCCCTTCCCTCTTCCACCTCCCCTCTCCCCGTCCCCTCCCCTCCCCTTCCCTCCCCTCCCCTTCCCTCCCCTCCCCTCCCCTCCCCTCCCCTCCCCTCCCCTCCCCTCCCCTTCCCGCCCCTCCCCTCCCCTCCCCTCCCCTCCCCTCCCCTCCCCTCTCCTTTCCTATGCTTTTCTCTCTGCTCCTCTCTGCTTCTTTCTTGTCTGCGCAGCGCCGCTCCTGTCCTCTCCTGTCCTGTCCTGTCCTGTCCTCTCCTGTCCTGTCCTGTCCTGTCCTGTCCTCTCCTCTCCTCTCTTCTCTCCGCTCCCGCGCTCTCCCGCACTCTCCTGTGCTGTGCTCTGCTCTCCTCTCTGCTCCGCTTCTTTCGCGTCTGCGCAGCTCCGCTCCTGTCCTGTTCCTTCCTCTTCTCTTCTCTTCTCTTCTCTTCTCTTCTCTTCTCTTCTCTTCTCTTCCTCTTCCTCTTCCTCTTCCTCTTCCTCTTCCTCTTCCTCTTCCTCTTCCTCTTCCTCTTCCTCTTCCTCTTCCTCTTCCTCTTCCTCTTCCTCTTCCTCTTCTCTTCTCTCCTCGACTTGACTTTCCTTCTCTTTCGGTGAATTTCCTTTTGTTGACTTTCCTTAACTTTCCTTGATCTCCCTTGACTTTCCTTTCCTTGACCTGACTTGACTTTCCTTGACTCTCCTTTCCTTGACCTGACTCTCCTTTCCTTGACCTGACTTTCCTTGACCTGACTTGACTTTCCTTGACTTGACTTTCCTTGACCTAACTTGACTTTCCTTGACTTGACTTTCCTTCCTTTGACTCCCTTCCCCTTCCCCTTCCCCTTCCCCTTCCCCTTCCCCTTCCCCTTCCCCTTCCCCTTCCCCTTCCCCTTCCCCTTCCCCTTCCCCTTCCCCTTCCCCTTCCCTTGACTAGACTTTCCTTGACTCGACTTGGCTTTCCTCTGTCCTGTCCTGTCCTCTCTGCTCCTCTTTGCTTCACTCTGCACAGCTCTGCTCTCCCCCTTCCCCTCCCTTCCCGCCTTCCCTTCCCCTTCCCTTTCCCTCCCTTCCCCTCCCCTCCTTTCCCCTCCCCTCCCCTTCACTTCCCCTTCCCCTCCCTTCCCCTCCTTTCCCCTCCTTTCCCCTTCCCTTCCCCTCCCTGCCTCTCCCCTTCCCCCTTCCCTCCTCGTACCCCCCCCTTCCCCCTTTTCCTCTCCTCTCTCCCCTCCCCTCTCCACACCCCTTGTCTCCCCTCTTCTCCCCTTCTCTCTCCCTACACTCACCTCTACCCTCCCCTCCCCTCTCCCTTTCCATCCCCTCTCACCTCATTTCCCCTTCCCTCCCATCTCCCCTTCCCCCTGTCCCCTCTCCACCCCATCCTCTCCCCTCTCCCCTTGTCTCCTCTCCCATTTCCTGTCTCCCCTCTCCCCTCTCCCCTCTACCCTTTCCCCCTTCCCTTTCCCCTCTCCCCCCTCTCCCATCTCCCCTCTCCCCTTTCCCCTCTCCCATCTCCCCATCTCCCCTCTCCCCTCTCCCCTCTCCCCTCTCCCCCTCTCCCTCCCTCCCCTCCCCCCTCTCCCCCTCCCCCCTCTCCCCCTCTCCCCTCCCTCTCCCCTCTCCCCTCTCCCCTCCCCTCCCCCTCTCCCCTCCCCCCTCCCTCCCCCTCTCCCCTCTCCCCTCTCCCCTCTCCCCCTTTCCCCTCTTCCCCCTCTCCCCTCCCCCCTCTCCCCCTCCCCCCTCTCCCCTCTCCCCCTCTCCCCTTTCCCCCTCTCCCTCTCCCCTCTCCCCCTCTCCCCTCTCCCCTCCCCCCAATTCTCACTGAGCTCCCTGATCCCAGACAAGGATCAGCAACACCAAGGGGTGCGGAGACCCCGCCCAAACTCCGCTCCAGACCCCTCCTGCAGCCTCCAGCCAGGTGAGCAGGAGTGGAGCCCCTCGGGCCCCGCAAGGGAGCAGCACGGCCATGACCTGCCTGCCTTTATCAGCCCAGCACATCCTGATCCTAGCCCAGGAGCAACAGCAGAGGGTGCGGAGGCCCCAGCAGGAACTCCGCTCCTCAGGGCCCGCCCCCACCTCAAACTCAAGTGAGCACCAACACAAACCACCCAGCCCCAGCCACTGCCCAGGAGGACGATGGACACCGCCTGAGCCTCCCAATTCCCACAGAAAATCTTCATCCCGGCCCAAGAGGAACAACAAGGGCTGTGGGGAACACCCCACTGGTGCCTCTGCTCCGGGTGACACCTGCAGCCGCTCTGAGCTCGGCACGGACACAGACAACGCCGCCGCCCCAGCAAGGGGAGGAGATGGGGATGAGCTGATCCCCTCACCCCAATGAGGATGGAGACCCCCGACATTTTCCCAGGGTGAGAAGGATGGAGACGTCCCCGATCATCCCGTGGGGTGAGAGGGGCAGGGAAACTTCCCCACAGCCCCTCCAGACATCCCCTGGGCACAGAGGGACACAGACCCCTTGAGCATCCCTAAATCATTACATCTACCAACACATAAACTGATTGGGCTGATAATTTGGCTGATGATTTGGCTGATCCTTGACTCTCCCAAGGAGTCACTGGCAACGAAAATGCGAACAAAGCACAAAGCCCCCGGCCTTCCCCCAGGGTGAGGAGCACAGGCCAGGCAGAGACTCCATCCCTGTCTCAGCTGGGGGTTTTCCATGGTTCAATTGTTCCGTGGCTTTAGAGGCACAGGGACACCTTCCCCCGGAACGCGGCGCTGCCCTCGGGGCCGGGCAGTTCCCGCTCCGCGCCCGCCCCCTCCAAACGGGAGCGGCCCCGGCCGGCCCCGGCTCTGCAGAGGCTCGGACCGAGAAGCGCCGGGGCACGGAGGGACCGTGCCGGCCCCTCCAAACCGCAGGGCTTTGGCCATCGCCCCGGCCTGCCAAAGGTAAGGCCAAAATAAAAGTGGCAAAAATCACTTCAGATGCTCTGACTGATCTTTGCTTGCCCAACGAGTCACAAACAAACCGCAGGGACACCGGACCTTGGCACACGGAGGGACAGCAGGAACGGGTGGCACTGGGTGGCCTTGAAGGCGCCTTCCGATCCAAAGCGTGCCCCGATTGTCATCCTGGGGAGCCCCGCAAGAGCAGGACACGGCCCCCAACTGCAGGGAATGGGTCTGGGCAGGCCCGAGGGACAAGGAGCAGGGTGGCCACGTCACGCACACGACCCTCAGGGTTTATTCCAAACACTTGAACAGCTCCAGGGAGAGGCACACGCCACCACATCCTGCGCATCAGGCCCAGCAAGGAGGCAGAACAGTGGGAAATCTCTGCCTGCCTGCCACAACCCCCTCGGGCACTTGCAAACAGCTCCCAGCAGCCCAGGGCCAGCGTGGAAAATCCCCCCCGCTGCCCCCCCTGGCCCAGGGGCCACCGAGACCCCCCCGGGGCCCTGTCCTGGCTGGGAATATCCTGGAAAGCCGCAGGGCTGGGCTCGGCTCTCCCGGATCCCGGCGAGGAGGGCGCTGCCAGCTGCAACCCCAGTGCCCGGGCACCCCTGGTCCGAGCTCCCCCTCTGCTGACCCTGCTGGGACCCGGTGCCCGGCCCAGGGGCGAAGGAGCGGCCGGGGCCATCCCTGTGCCCCGCAGTCCCTGAGGCAGGAACGGCCCCGGCTCGGCGACGGCCCCGGGGCTGCGCTCGCCCTGCTCGGAGCTGCCCGGAGCCGGGGCACGGCGGGCAGGGGCAGCCACACGCCGGGAAACGGGCAGGGGCAGCCCCGGCGTGAGGAGGGGGCAGCAGCCCGGCGGCTCCTGCGGCTCCTGCAGCCGGGAGAACTCGTCTGTCGGGAGAAGCATCGGCCCGCGGCTCCTGCCGGCCCGCAGCGGCTCCAACGGGGCCGGTTCCGAGGGCAGCGCGGGCCGGGGGCCGCGGCCGGAGCGCGGCCACGGGAGGAGGCGCTGGGCAGAGTGTGCGGGCACGGCAGCCGGGGCTGCCGGCAGCAGCAATGCCGCGGGGAAGGCACGGGCACCCCTCAGCCGCGCTGGCACCGGCCCGGGGCCGCCTCCTGCCCGCGCCCACGGCTGATTCCTGCAGGATTTCATCTTTCTTTTTTGCACCTGCATGGCCCTGCCAGCCCTCACCTTGTGATAATAAAAATTATAACGTTAGAGTGACCACGAGCAAGTTAAAAACTAAAACACTGCGGGATTGTTCATTTGGTGTAATTGATGTCACCCCCACAGCTCCCGCAGCGGGCACCGTGTGGGTGCGGGAGAGGCTGGACACGGCCCCAGAGGTGCCCTGGGCTGAGCCCGGCGTGGGCAGCAGCTCCGGGGGGATTCTGCCCCTCGGCCCCGCTCAGCTGAGACCCCACCTGCAGAGCTGGGACCCCCGCCCGGAGGATGGGGAGCTGCTGTCCCCTCAGCCCGGGCTATCTCCGTCCCCCTCACGCCGGAGCAGGCCCCGCTGTGGGGCGGTCTCCGTCCCCCTCAAGCCGGGAATCTCCGTCCCCCTCACGAACTGGAGCCCCTCGGGAGCCGGGCTGGGAGAGCCGGGGATGTTCCCCCGGAGAAGGGAAGGCTCCGGGGAGAGCCGGGGATGTTCCCCCGGAGAAGGGAAGGCTCCGGGGAGAGCCGGGGATGTTCCCCCGGAGAAGGGAAGGCTCCGGGGAGAGCCGGGGATGTTCCCCCGGAGAAGGGAAGGCTCCGGGGAGAGCCGGGGATGTTCCCCCGGAGAAGGGAAGGCTCCGGGGAGAGCCGGGGATGTTCCCCCGGAGAAGGGAAGGCTCCGGGGAGAGCTCGGAGCCCTGCAGGGCCTGAGGGGCTCCAGCAGAGCTGCGGAGGGGCCGGGGGCACCCGGAGCTGCTCCCAACATGGCGGCTGAGCCGGGCCCCGCCCCCAGCCCGCCCCCCGCGGGCCCGAGCCCCGCCCCTTTCGGCGCGCTC